>NW_028278244.1:0-300000 GCF_059751315.1 Micrasema longulum
TGATACGAGACATTTTTCGCGAGAAGCATTCTCTGTATCTTTTGAATTCTTTGTTCCTTGCTTCTTGTGCCTCTTCACTTAGTTGGCCTATAGGTAATAAAGCATGTTTTATTATTTCTGGTCCGTGAATTAAAACTTTGTGAACAGTTGGAGGCATCGGGTACCACGCATATTTTTCAGCAAAGAGTTTTGCAGTTTCCATGGCGTATATCCGAAACTTATTCACGTTTATTTCATGGCCACTGGAAATTGTTTGTAAGACAATTTTGAATCTCCTAATTATTTATTTGTCTATTTCAGTAATACTAGCAGCAACTTCCGTATTACTGAAAAAACGCCTGGATGTATTGCCATCATTTCTATTTCTAAAACCGGGTTTTGGTTTGTCGACAGGCAAACCCATTTCGGTCTTAAATTTATCTTGAATATTTTTTTTTGTTACCGCAACCATTTTCTTGTCATCATCTCCACGCGCTTACTCCTTCTTAAGAGGTATTTTATAACTAAGAGGTAACAAACATTCATTCATTAAAGGTACTAAAGACGATATAAAAATATTATTATCCTTAGAATTTGGATCGCTACTAAACATCTGTTTGTATTCTGACTGTGCAGATCCGTCTAAGCCTCATTTGAATATAAGGGTCATATTTTTTATATTTTCAGATTTCTGACCTTCTAAAATTTCTTTATGAGCTTCTAAAAGACGAATGGCAGTATGGTCGAATAAACTTTGCAGTTTAATTTCAGCAAAAGTATCTGTGACTACAATGCTTTCCTTTGGAGGGTAACATTCCTTTTTCGCCTGTTGTATTTTTTTGTAAGATGGAAGTAGGAATTTGTCATGTTCTCGAATTATATAATATTGATGTGTGGTGAGTTTTGATTCAATAAACATTGAAAGAGCTTCTCTTCCTGTAAGCTGCTTTTTTTAGATATGTTAAATTTCTTGTATGCATTTCTGTATGTGGCAGCTCTTGTGGGCGAAGTTGTCGTAACTTCCTTCAAAACTTTGGATGCATCTACTTGACCAGCAGCTCGCAAACTTACCTGTGCTGCGAATGTCAATTTCTTAGGATAGTGCTTTGATCTCAAAGATTTAGTCTTTTGGCGTTTAGCTCTATCACAAGATTCTTCAAAATTTGTTTGAGGGCGACCCACTTTTTTACTTAGGACAACATAATAGTTATGAAAACCTATTGAAGTATCTAGCCAGTCATTATTACAAACAGAGAATCTATTTTCTCTTCTGTTGGCCTTTTGCCACCTCTTCTTAAAATCAGACACAAAAAGTGAATTTTTTTTATGAAGGCTTAGTAATTGGTCTTTTGGACATTTAGTACGTGTTTCAACAAATTTTTTCAAGCATGATACTTGATCAGCCAATTTAACGTGGCCAGATTGTTTCATTTGATCAAATAAGGTACGTCTACTTATAAAAGTATTAGTTGTACCTGATCCTGAAACAAAAAATTATGATGGAAATTAATGAATAAATGCTTACTTTTTACTATGTTTCCACATCCTTGACAAAAGTGACGCTTTATGTGAAAAAGCGCAAACATGCGCAAGATGTTTTTTGTATTTCCTTAAGAACAGTGAAAACGTAATCAAATTAGCTAAAAACTATAGACATGATATGAACTGATATCAACTAAAACTTTACATATAAAATTAATAAACTAAAAAAAAGCAAATATATTCCCCAGTAATGTAAAAACCCCTTTAAAATATTTCAATTTAGAATATGCGAACAAAATTTTCAAAAAAACAATAGTCTAACCTGTGAGTAATAACGCCATATTAAAATAATAACAAAATTTGGAAGCACCATAAAGTAATTACAATCAACACAAGGAGACTTTTCGTATTAAAATCGCAGACAGCCCAAGTTTCACCAATGACGGACAAGTTTCGACTGGAACAGGGATAAAAGTTGACTTTCACCGTGACTTTAGACTACTGAGCTGTATGCCAGGTATATTCAACTATCGATTCCAGGAATTATTTGTGAACTAATATTATTTTTCAAAAAAGGGATTATTCCAACGATTTGTGATTCGGCTTCAGTGTGCGTCGTAGCGGTGACTAGAGAGTGGTTTTATTTTTTAACGGTGATAACACCGATAAAAAATAAAACCACACCGTAACAACAACACCGTTTTTATAGGAAACCATTCTCTAGTCACCGTTACGACGGCTGTCCACCGCATCACTGTTCACTACGGCCGTTAAAATACGGGCACCGCTGTCCTAGGAAACCCTAACTTAATACAAGTAAAAGATAGTATTGATAACACTAAAAATAAAGGAAAAAATAAGAAAAACTATGGAAATGTAAAATATCATCTACGTAAAGTAAGTGAAATAATTATTTCAGTCAGACATTTTTTGAATTAACTAATTTAATATTTATTTCTGTTATATGGTTTTATGCTGAGGAAAAAAATGTGTAGTTAATGTCGGGAAATTTAACATATTTACTTTAAAACCACACAAATTGCATTGTAAAATAAAACTATTTTTTTTTCATTAAAATCAAATACACGAATGATGAAATGATCTATGACAAAATATAATACGTTTATGATTCATATCATTAATTGTAGTGCTTTCACACCTATAGATTACGCAGACGGGGAATAAAATAGAAAATTAGAATATGTAAACCTTGTGGAATTAAGTATTTTAATAATCACCATTTTTAACATAAATAAATCCATAATTGTCAATCACAATTATTAAAAACATAATATTGATTATAGTTAAAATAATAAACAGTAGGCTATATAGGAAACAGTTGAGTTTGTTTGAGCCTGTTTGAATTATTTTTTGAACTCAAAGTTGCGGATAAAGAAGTAACAAAAAAAAGTGCTGAATGATATGCGCCCATAATCAATAAAACTTTCTAAATTATTTTGGTGCTTTCAAGGCACTACGAAAACAATAAAAGATTAGCAAAATAAAGTTATCCCAGCTGTTGAGTAAATTTAGAGCAGATCTGCTGGTGACGTCCAGCCTTATTAAACCTATTCTTTTATTTCTCATTTCCTTTCCTACTTGAAATCACGATGATAAAGTTGTATTTTCAATTCCTTTTTCTCTTTTTTGTTCTACGTCTGCAGCGTTAAAATTGAAAGAACTTTTATTTCTATTTATGACGCTGCGCTGTGTTGAATGTTGTAGTGCTTATTACGTTCGACATTGTGTTCTCAAAACAAAAGGATTCATTTAGATAAATATGCTGATAAAGACTCCTTTGCGCATAAAAAAAATCTTTTTGCTTGTTTATATAAATGTTCAAACTACAAATCAGCCATATACCAAAAAAATATTTCTTTCAAGTGTTGCAATGAATATTTTCATACAATCAATATTTTCTTTTATGTAAAAAACAAAACATTGATTTTGGCGAGCAAGTTAAACGCACTACTCTTTCTATATTTGTTGTGAAAGTTAATTTCACTAATAAGTTCTTTAACTTAAGGAAGATGCATGTAAGAGGGCGAAAGCGCTGTTGATCAAACAAACGCGTCATTGGAATTTATATGTAGCGTATTTTAATGTTTAACTTTTTCAATGAAATTAAAATAAAATAAAAATCTATAGAAGTATAAATTGAAGAACTAAAAAAGAGGATTTTTCAGTTTCGGTGCTACAGAGCAGCGTTAATTTCATAATTAAAAAATAAAAATAAGAATTCGTTACCCACTAAGTCTAAAGACTTTTTGGTGGGACACATTTTTTTTTTAATGACAGGTTTATATTACATTTATTTTATTAATATTTTACAAATTTATTTATAAACAGTCACTATAAAGTATCTAGAATATATTTCTTCAGTTCTTTTTTTTTCATTTGAAGATCTTTCATGTTAATGATGGTTTGTGGAAGATCATTGAACAACCTTGGAACAACGCAATTTAATGTTCGCTGTCCGAAGTAATTTGTAATTCAGGGAACAAACAGGGAGCCCTTAGTTTTTAATCTAGTGTTGTGAGTGTGGGAAACTCTTTTTTCATATTCCGGATCAACAAAGTGATCTACAATTAATTTATAGTCACAAATTTGTATTACCGGCCGGACATTACAGAATTTAAAATATAGACCTTCACCCATATGTTTCGCCTCACGGATTATGCTATCCGGTACAATCCCCCTCAACAGTCTCACCTAAATATCATAAATTTTACCCAGATGAGACTGGAAGGTGAGACCCCAGACACGCACTCCGTAAGATATAATGGATTATTTAGAAATAATAAGTATTTTTAGATTACTAAAAGAAGCTCTAAAACTTTATTTGTGATGAAAACATGACGACCAGAAAGGAAAAAAATACCCATTTTAAATTTTGGATGGACCAAAGAGCTTATCACCTCGAGAAGTTTTGAAGGAAAGGTTAACCGATTATCTTAGTGATTATTTAGGTTATAAACAATTATTCGATAATTAATTGGTTATTTCTATCATTTCGTTATGCCCATTTATTTAATTATTTATTTATTCAAAACTACACTAGTTTAAATGTCTATGAACTTATTGAGGCTTTTTAGGCTATGCCCGTGCCAAGCCACAATAAATAACAATAAAAATACATAGTAAAATTAATTAGATCAAATTATAATGACATAGAATAACAATCTAGAAAAAAAGGTAAATGTAATAAATAATAAAATTCCAAAGAATACAATGCAAAAAAGGTATTCAGAAATAATTTTTAAAATATAAATTATACAAATTAAGAATCACACATAATCAAATATACAAAACAGTAGTATCATTAAAATCAACAAAATAATAGTAAAATATAGTAGTATTAAGAAAAAACAAAATAAGAGTATCATTTAAATAAACAGAAAAAGAATATATATAATATATATATATAAAAGCATAATTGAAATGATAATTGAGATATGTTTTCTAGAAACTCACTCAATACAAATAAATATAAGAAATAGGAGCAATAAATTATATGCCAAATAATAGTACGTACTAAATTAAATTATACAAAAAAACATAATGAAAAAAACATAAAAATTATCAATATATAAATAAAAAGCAAATAAAAGTAAAAGTATGGAAGGAAAGCAGATTTGTACATTTTTGCTAATCTTGAACTTTAAAAAAATTGACAACCTCGTCCCTATCCTCGTCCCATTGCTAAATAAACGATCTCTTCTTATACAAATTATTGTAAGATAGAAGTAATAATATTGTAAATGACGCAATATATGCAATAGGTAAATTGTATTCAAAATACGCATATCACGAATATTGTCAGTAACACCACTTTGTTGTTAGTCTCTTGGTAGCGAGATAAACGCTAGCGGTAACGTGTGGATAGTGTATGGAGGCGGGGTCTAACGTCACACTGTAAGTTCCTAGAAGCATTCACAAACCGAAGCTCGCTAACGAAGACCGAACTTTATCTACGGTTTTGTAACAACAACATGAGCCGGCTCGGGACAAAAATTCTAGAAATTATTTAGCTTTTCATCACGCGCGCTTATTTAATATGAGTGATTATGTAACCACAATTATTTATTTACAAACATAAGGTTATTGTACATTTTTTGAGGCAATAAGTCCCAACTCCGTGGGACTAAAAGTCCTGTGTGGAGATAGGACGAGCAATTATATGAATTATATAATTATAAAAATAATTACAAAAATGTTTTTAAAATATATATATATGGCACATCAATATGGTAAACAGTAAACTCAAGTATTTGGAAAATCATTAAAAAATTTCCCACTCAAATCCCTCCAACTAAGGAAAATCCAGTCCTTAACTCCTTTCTTGAAAATAATTTTTGTCCTTGAGAGCTTAATACGATCTTCTAAAATATTGAACACTCTCGGTGCGATAAATGAGAGATGTCTCTGAGCAAAAGTCGTACAGGTTTTGGGTATGACATAATTCATGCTCTGGGAAAACCTTGTACGGACATTCTGCTGAGACCTCTCCGTATTGTTTGACCAGAAGTGTGTAAGTGCTTCTTTTAGGTACAGTTGTCTCATATTCAGCACCTTCATGTATTAGAGCAGCTGTTTTGATTGTTCTATTATTTCCTTATCTGCTCTCAGAGGCACATAAAACCCTACATTGATACAGCAAATGCGGCACTTGATTATTTGTTAAAAACACAAAGAAAAGGTTATTTATTGGACCTTCGTTTCATGTGCTACTTCAGGACTGAAATATTGCAAAAACGCTCATTTCATGTAACCTAACCGAAAATCGAATCCGTAATCTGATGCATGGTAGACAAACATTTAAACTGACCGTGATTAATTAAATAATAAAAACATTGTGGAGTCACATTGATATCAACTTAATTTCTCTATTGTCATACAGGAAGTGACATATACATAAGAAGAGATATTGAAAGTATATAACCAAAGACAAAATATTGTATATTATAAAAATAGCATAGATTTATAATGCGGTGATACCGTATATATAATAAGGTTGACGTGCACATAAAAAAAAGTTATTTCATTTTGTGAATTTTTCACTGAACATCAAATAATGTTATGTTAAAAAACGGCCTTTTAAAATTTTGTGTAATTCTTAACTATGCTGAAAATACATTGTCAACGCGTTTTAAGAAACGTGAAGAAACTAACTGCAAATACATCGTTTGTATGTATTATATAAAATTAATAATTGAAAATCAGGGCAGCCTTTGCGAAGTGAGAATTCATTTTTAAAAGATGACACAAAAATATATTGAGTTAGTTCTGAAAACGTACATTATTCTTCGCAAAAGCAATTTAAGGTTGTATGTGGAAAATAAACATTTAGGGCACAGATTAGACAGGAAACTAAATGAAAATTCTGCTAAAAATGGCATCGTGACAGTTGAAAAACACATTCGTCACAAGTTGAATTACATAGAATATTACATGCATGAATGGGCGATTTATTATCCTACATATATATCGTTTTAAAATATAATACAATACAAAAACACATTTCTTTTTTTATTTAACGTTCGTAATTTATTTTATTATTAAATGAAAAAAAATTAACCATACTTCGATTATTTTTTTTTATAATTATTAATTTTTTTTGTACAAATACTTCAATTATGGTAACATTTTTTTAGTCGCTAAAAACCGTGTTAATAGGAAAGAAGTCGTAGTTGAGCGGTATGTAATAATATTCTAATTCTGATCATCGCGTTTTGGTCTTTAAAATATTGCTACTACAGTTGTGAATTATCTTATATTTCATTATTCGAAAAACGCCTGATTGCGTCTGTCATGTACGGGGCCATTTCACACGTGCCGCACCAAATCACTCGGTCTGGTAAAATTAGGGTGGGTGGACACATATTTATTTTTTTCCTTTTTGGTTTAATTTATTTAGTTTCTACTCGGGAGTGAAAATTTTGTTAAAAAAATTGAGAGGAGATTAAACGGCCTCGTCGTGTACTGTTTCGTATTTTTACCTGCCTATTGATAAATAAAATATATTATTAATGAATCCACCCTATGTTGTTTCTTGGTGCCGTGGGATGTTCAACTACCGACTAAATTAGCGGATATGAATTTGACCTCTATCCATACATGAAATAGACTCGAAAAATTTAAATAGTCTGATAAAATTTATCATTTGAAGCTCATTCGGTATTGCATCGTCTAAACGCAGAGGCCGCGTATGAGGGAGAAAGCGGTTTAAATTTCTCACTCATAACTCTTAACTCATGGTCGAACATGTTGAAATCACAAAATATAATATACATTTTTGCTCCACATACACCGTTTAAATGTTACACCGTAAAATTTCAACCTTTCAATTCAGAACATTAAATAATTTTTCTCTATTTAATGAATTAGGCTATATGCGAAAAGGAATATTAGTAAATTTTGAGGATATAACATAGACCACAGACATAAACAAAGATCCGGCTATCAAATCAGCGTTCGTAAATGTGTAGCCATAGTAATAACTTTAGGGGTAAGTTGGTCGTTTTTTCAATTTGTTTAGTCTTTTTTCATGAATTTTTTTTATGGATAACTGACACATTCCATTGATCATTTATTCGTATAATAACATTGTTATGGTTTTTTTAAATTGCGAAGAGAAAGAAGTATCCTAAATATTTTTTTGGCCTTACTTTTTAGATTTCCTTATACTAAGTTTATACTAAGGAATATCAATAATCAATACCCGTACAACTTATTTACACCCGGTTTAAAAAACATTAGTTATAAAATCTTTTACTACCTAAAAAAACTATACCTACTGAGCTTATTCCATCATTTATTTTTAAACCATGCATCATTTTAGCATATATTTATGGACAAGTTGCGTGTGTATGTGCAGTTACAAATAATCACATGATGTTCGTACAAGTACGAAAACAAAACAAAATATACGGTCATAAATTACATACCTAAATATACTATTGATATTTTTTTTTAAACGATTGATTGAATGTAAATTTAATTATCCATTAACATCAAATTGTTTATGTAGAAGTACGGCAAAACGTTACAAGAATCATCATTTAAATATCTGCTTAATAAAAATGGGTGTGCGCGTGTGAGCGTGTGGATGTGCGCGTGCGTGCATGTGTGTGGGTGGGTGCGTGCGCGCGTGGGTGTGTGTGTGTGTGCTTGTGCGTACACTAACTTTGCTTAAAGGCTGTCTACTAGAGGCGTGAAGGAACGAAAAATGTTGACCCAGAGGGCTAACCTAGCATGTCGCCGACTGTTATCTGCTAGTTTAATTGATTTTATTGATTAAAAGCAAACAACAGCCATTGTAACAAAAAAATGCAATATTTACAAATAAACCAAATTTGAAGGTTTATTATATTTTTTTAACTACAAGTCAATTCAATGCAAAATTAAAAGAAAAAAAATAAAAATCCCCCGTATAATTCCACGTAAAAAAAACAAATAACGATAATAATGGAAACGAACATATGAAAGGATTTTTTTGTTGACTCTATCAGCATATAATATTTATAATTTAATATATTTAAAATATGTTTATTTCTTACAAACACAAAATGTTCAAATTAATTCAATGTTTCAAATTAATTCAATTTAGAGCAATAAAGAAACATCTTTTAAAAATGAATTAATTTCAATACTTTAAGTTCCTTTTGTTTAAATATTATGTATTATATTCATACCGTTTTTGCTGACTGTGGAAAATTTAAATTTCGCCAATTATCGTTGAGTTTCAATTCTATGAAAAAAATACTAGCTCTCTGAATAAAAGTAATAATTCTATAAATATCGCTAAAATAGGCCAACCTAATACAATTCTGCGCTCGAGGTCTGTAACTATTTCCATGGTTGAATGTGTATTTTTAATGCAAACGTGAATACATGCCCACAAAACTGCACACTTGCCGCACAGTGCCACCGGGTAGTTAATACGGAAATTCTACATAAAATAAATATACATTTTGGAAATTCAATCCGGAAATTCTACATAAATTATTTAAAGTTCACACGGTTGACACCATTTACAAAATAAATTCCACTATACAAATTTATAGAGAAGAAAAAAATAACGGGCACTCAAAATAAAATACTTAAATTCATTAAAATAGCATTATATCAACTCATTAGTTAACCCAAAACATTTTTGATAATGATCTTTAAAATAAACATAACTTTATTTAATCTACTTTCATATAATTTTGAATTATCTATCCCTTACCTCTGTTTTGTATAAATACATTGAACTCCTTAATAAAGATACCAGTCTCGAAGATGTCGCGAAAGCGAATAAACCGGTCACTAAATATTCCAAATTTGTGGATTTATCACTCGTCTTTTATTCATACAATAAATTACAATGAACTTCCATCAAGAATTTTCACTTACAAACTTAAATGTTTTATTAAAACTAATATATCAATAAATAATTTCATAGTAAATTTAAAGAAATTTTTTGAACAAGTGTAAAAACTGCTTTGAATTTTGATAAGTATGAATGGATAATTATTTTCGGTTTTTCCTTTTGTAAGTTTTCACTTTTTTTCTCATTTACTTGTATATTCAAAATTATATAAAATAAATAACTATAACAGTGTAAGTCAGTCTCCGAGCACAAGAGTTAGTCTCTTTTTTTGGAGAGTTACAGTTATAACAGAAGTTTTAAAGTAGATTTGTATAGATTTGAAAAAAACATATAGCATTCATGATATATATTGATTTTAACAAAACTATATTTCACGAGCTGAACCCGGCAATGTTTCGCCATTGCTAAATTTGAATACATACTCGTATATACATTAAATTAACACAGTGTTTAGTCCAAATAAGATATGTACGTACACATGATTATTTTTTTGCTTAGGTTTACATAAATTGTGAGAACATAAAATTTTGATAAACAGGTATTCGAACATTGTTTTCTTGTCACTGTCTTGCAGAAGCCTCCCCGATACTGTGCGAAAAAGACAACTGCATGTCAAACCTTTTGTTAGAATATACAAAATCGACGTTTCGTTGTCCCGTTTTCCGCACCTCAAAACTGAACCGATTTTATTATTTCAGTACGTTTTTCAAGAATATTTATATTTGTGAACCGTGCGTCCGAAGACAGCAGACAAAACTGTGCTTTTTACGGGTTTTTGGGTGGTTCTAATTCCCATAATAAACTATGTTTAAAAAACGAAACAAAAGGGTCACGCCAATGGTAGATATCTATTGTGTGTATAAAAATCACTGCTCTAGTGCCATAATCCAATAATAAATACGGGAATATATTTGTATGAAGAAAAGTCGAACCGCGTTTCCTTTTAAGATTGAACATTACTTTACTAAAAAATCTTTAGTAAAAACCGTTCGGATAAACGTAAAAAAGATGTTGTAACTTTTCATTGGTACGACGACAGGTCATAAGCCCTGTAAATGCCTAGACTTCCATATACCCTTCTCAAAAACTTTTTCGTTCTCTGTTGAAATAAATTTAAATACGAACAATTCCCTAGGGAGGAAATCCAGCCAGTCTGCAAGCATTTGGACATAATCAAACATTGTTGAATTACTACCTGGTAAAAGAAGAAGTATAAAAATTGGAAAATTGTTTTCAGGCGTTGCCTAGTAGGTGATTTGGTTCAGCCGGATGAATCTCACCCACGTGATAAAGGTTTCAGCTCTTTTACTTCACAAAAGTCAACAGATGGAAGAGTTGAGGATATGTGGATGTTCAAACATGGGCAGAATGGTGAATGTTACACAGTGTGTAAGGTGGCCACTTAAACCAGCCGATGACAGGTCATAAGCCCTGTAAATGCTTAGACTTCCATATTCCATTCTCAAAAACTTTTTCATTCTCTGTTGAAATAAATTTAAATACGAACTTAAAATAATTCATTTTCTAATATTGAATTTAAGTAGGTACCTAGGTACTTGTTTATGGTTAAATTACAAAACTTTAAAGAATGAATTTTCTAATATAGAATTCTTTTTGCAAATGTCAACCTCCGCTCTTTTCACCAATAGGAGTGCACTGTATTTAGGAATGCGATTTTCAAAAATGTATCGAATGTCAGTTGATATTATTTTAATATTACCAAAAATCCAGTTAAAAAAAATAAATGGGTAGAAATTATAAGGAATGTAAGGAAATAATCTAATTGGGATCCGTAAAATAACATGATCCATGTAAACATTCAAAAACAAACATTTTTGTACACTAAAAAATAACATCTTCCCATTTTTTTATTATATGCATTCGGTTGAAAAAAAATTGTTTTTTTCCTACTTCATAAATTTAAATTTTTAAAAGCTATTAATATGCTCATGGCAAAGATCTACATTTCGCTGAAAACTGCACTTAAATCGGTACAGTATTGATTTAGTCTATCGAGGACCCATACGAACATTGCCTTTTATATAGATAGATATATAGAAAATTATGGGTTAAGATTTTTGGTATTCCTACGTTATACGTTAGACGAAGCAGCCTCCTTTAACGGGCGTCTTGAGGATGCGGCGGTGGACCTAGCTTGAACACGTGCTACGCATGCCTCAGGAGAACCTAAACCCAAGATGCCTTTTCTTTAAACCTGCGGGCTCACGTTGTCCTGGAAGGCCGTCGATGATGATCTTTCGACTTTATTCGGCGGGACTAAGGGGCGCTGAATTGACGTGAGAGGAAGCAAAAATGCTGGCTGGCGATAGGGTCTCCTGGAGGCAGCTGGTGATGTCTACATGCTCTACTTAGGAGCGGAGGTTGAAAAGTAGAAGAATAACTGAGAATAAGATATGCTTTTAGATAATCCAATAAATAATACGATTGAACTCCTTAATATTTGCAGGTTATAATGATGATTGTGTTTTCGAACAAAAAGATGGTCCGTAAAATTAATTATTTGATTTTTTAATAGTAAAAATGTGTGTGGTATGATGTGTAGTGTGAAAATGAGAGTTATGTAAACATTTGTATAAAAAAGGTGAGGCGCTCATTTAGCATTTTGAGTACTGGAGTATCTTTGTTAGGCTCATGTTTTTTTAAACATATTTTGTATTCTTTTAAAGTTTACCAATTAAAAAAATTTATAATAGGGTTATGATATTAAGGTTTTGATTTTAAAGTTTTGTGATTTTTCTAATTATCAATTTTATTTTATAACAAAAGTTAAGGACATGATATGCTCCAGCTATGAAGCGGATATGTTATATAAGTGTTAACTATTATTATATATTTCTTGCGTGGGATTTTCAATAGATTCTTACCATCATAGGCATCCATTTAAACGATGCACGAGTAACACATTAAATCAACAGCAAACTTAGTAAAGCTTCGTTGTTATGGTTGTTGCTTTCGTTGCAAAGTTTCTTTGTACTCTCTAGAGATATAAAACAATTCGAGGGATTAATGTTTTCGATCAAGTTCCAAGGCATATCTATTCGTGCGGAACGTTTTCACAAAGAAAATAATTTATGATCCGGCGAGAAATGAAGGGTGAAGCTAAGAACGAATAGAAAGGGAAGTTTAATGAAGCATCTTTACACACTAAGCCTCTAGTCTTCTAGAATATTAATTTAATTTCTTCCAATTAAGAGTCTTACTGCTCGCCAGGGGTTACAGAAGGCGGAATTTTAAGGTTGCATCAAAGGGAATATTTGTAGTTTTATTTATACCCAAAGTACTAAGAAGTATGGTATGAAAGATACCACAAATGCTGCAATTTTCAAGTGTTTAACTTTCCAACGCTTAGTTGTTCTCGTATTTGAAGGGAATTGAAATTTGCATAAAATCTTACGACGACTTCCTTCAAATCAGAGAATCAGAGAAAACGGTAACTTTTAGTTTCAACATGAAAAGTTCAATTTCAATACTATACAGGGCGTCCCAAACTTATGGGACATGAAGGGGAAGTACCTTAAATATCGTAGATAGTGTATTTTGCTGAAAGAAGACTTTATGTTACTTTTAAAAGTTAGTAATTCTGCATTCATAGATTTTCTAAAAATTACTTGCTTCGTCTGGGAATCGAACCGACTTAAATGTCAAAAAAAAATCACCCTACTTTTATGGTGCCAATCGAAAGAATAGCTAAAAAATAATAACTTTGCTTAAGTAACATAGTATTTTAAAAAAAGGAACAACATGAAATTAATCATTTTAATCAAATTAAAAACATACATGAAAGTGCCGTAGTCAATTAAGTAAGTATTTTTGTAAATTAATTAATTAAATGCTCAAAATGTGATCCCTCTTGTCTTACGCAAATCGCCAATCTTTTAATGAGTCCGCTGCCTGTTGATTTTCTTATCATTTTATGGTGAACACTCGATGTGATATGGATCAATTCTGTTTGCAACTCGCCCAAGTTCTCGTATCGCTTTTTGTATAGCATATCTTTCACGTATCCCCAAAAGAAGAAATCCAATGGTGTAAGGTCCGGGGATCTGGCCGGCCATCTAACAGGTCCATTTGTACCAATCCATGTAGGAAAACATTCATTTAGAAAATCTGCTGCTCTCAGACTATTATGAGCCGGAGCTCCATCTTTTTGGAAAATTAAGTTTTCTTGCTCCTCCGCGGAAAGATTTCTTATCTCATCCCTTAAAATTTGAAGTATTCCTAAATACTTTTCTGTATTCAAGGTTCCTTGGTAAAAGTGGATTAAGAAAACCCGGTTTTTTAAATGTCCGCACCAACAGTTGAGTGAAAAACGCACTTGGTTATTCGTTTCAGTGACTCGTAGGGGATTTTCTTTAGACCAAATACGATTATTGTTGCGGTTATACATACCGTTATTGCTAAAGTTAGATTCGCCTGTCCAAATAATATTATCCAAAAAATTTAGATCTTCGGGCAAGCGTGCCTGGATATCAAGACAGAAATTTTTTCTCCTTTCTGTATCGCCCGGAAGTAATTTTTGAACCAATCGTCCTTCAACATAACTCTTAAAACCGTGTTTTTTTAATACACGGTGTATTTTACTTTTCGAAACTCTTATTTCAAGTTCTCCTTCTCTCGCCGATGTTTTCGGAAAAGCCGAAAAGTAAATTAAAATATCAAGTTCTTCGTCGTTGATCATGTGGTTTTCTTGTTGTGGTTCTCTTGGGCGTTTATCGAAACGTCCCAGAGTTTTCAAATTGTCCACAAGCCTTTTCAAAACTTTACGAGACGGTATTTGTCTATCAGGATATTTTACGCTATACCACCGCAAACTTCTAGAGATATCTTTATCGTTCAAAAAATATGCTTCCATTAGATCAAAACTTACTTGATATGCCATGTTCGCAATAAATTAATACGATAACACTTGTGTAAGTGAATTAAGACTAAACAGATCAATATCCAAAAAACAAACGCTCGCACACACTGTTCCATTTTCAAATTTAAGAACAAAATTTATGAAGTGGGTACTTATTTACGAATAATCAATGCTATCTTTGGAATGATAATATCGCTACTTTTCAAACTTCGTCGTCGGCAGTAAATAACTTTCTTGAAATTTGACTCAATCATTTTACGTTGTTTCTTCCTTTTAAAATACTATGTTACTTAAGCAAAGTTATTATTTTTTAGTTATTCTTTCGATTAGCATCATAAAAGTAGAGTGATTTTTTTTGGACATTTAAGTCGGTTTGATTCCCAGACGAAGCAAGTAATTTTTAGAAAATCTATGAATGCAGAATTACTAACTTTTAAAAGTAACATAAAGTCTTCTTTCAGCAAAATACACTATCTACGATATTTAAGGTACTTCCCCTTCATGTCCCATAAGTTTGGGACGCCCTGTATATATTTTTGAATTACGATATATACAGGGTGTTCTTTTAACCCTGTCACATCCGAAACCACGATGATCAGTATGGGCTAGAAAACATATTAGCATATTAAAAAAAATATTAAGAACGAAAAAAAAAAAAAATATATTTAAAATAAACAAATGGTTGCTTACTTCTGCAGGGGAGAAGCGAGAGAGGCGACTGTGCGGTTTACAGTGTATAAGACTCCTTCCTCCCCCTCCTCGTTTCTCCCCATTTTATTCATCCCATCAACCATTTGTTTTTTTATATATTTTGTTTTTTAAGATTTTAGTCGGTCTAAAAATGTATTTTAATGTACCAATATGTCTTCTTGCTCATACTGATCATCGTGGTTTCGGATGTGACAGGGTTTAAAGAACACTCTGTATATGTAAATTACAAATTGATTCCATATACACTGACTTTTGTAAAGCTTTTGACAAGGTCTGTCATAAATTACTATTAGCTAAATTATGTAAAATGGGTTTTGGAGGTAAATTTCTAAACTGGTTAACTAGTTACTTGAACGATAGACAATTAATTGTTTAAGTAAGGTCTTTTTCCTCTTATTCCTTTAAGGCTACCAGTGGTGTACCTCAAGGTTGTCATTTGGGTCCGGTGCTTTTTTTTACTTTTTATCAACGATATTACAATTTTTTTTAATGACGTCATGTTTTTACTTTTTGCAGATGACCTTAAAATATATAAGGTGATAAAGACCTTTGAAGATTGCCTTTCCGTTCAACAGAACCTCAATTCTCTAGATGAGTGGTGTAAAAAAAATAAAATGTACTTAAACACTAATAAATATCAGATCATTCGTTTTCATCGAATAAAAAAACCGCTCATTTTTTGTTACAGTATTGGCGGTGTCAATCTTTCTACAGTATCAGTGATAAAGGATCTCGGGGTATTTTTTGATGAAAAATTGTCCTTTGTATATCATGTCAATGAAATTTCAAGCAAGGCATTAAAAATGTTGGGCTTTATTTTGAGAAATACAAAAAATTTCAAGTCCATCCGATCATTGAAAATATTATACTGTTCTCTTGTAAGAAGTAATTTAGATTTTAATTCATCAATATGGTCACCCTGCTATAATGTTCATGTTTATAATATAGAAAACATTCAACATAAATTTCTACGATATATAAACTACAAACTAAACATTCCCATACAAAATGTGATTTATGACTATTTATTAACACTGCTTAACCTAACAACACTTTCTGAAAGAAGAACTATTATGATCTCATTGTACTGTGTAAAATTTTAAACTCTCTTTTTGACGCACCAAAAATACTTGAATTGATTAATTTTAGAGTACCCGCTGTCAACACTAGGAGTACTTTATTGTTTCATTGCTCCAGTACTTCTTCCAACCAACAAAACAATTCATTGATACCGAGACTGCATAGGTTAGGTAACACTTATGGAACGGCTGCAGACATTCTGTCCAATTCTTTACCATCTTATAAGTCCACAATATCAAGTTTATTTGTAGCTGCTCGTCAAACTATTATTGACAATTCAATTTCATAAATTTAAAAAAAAAACTTACTTGTTTATTTTTATTACCTTATACTTGTTTTTTATTTTAAACTATTTTGTCAAATTGCATTGTAGTATTGGCAAATACGCATTTCATAGATACATATTTTTATTTCTTATTTTTTCGTGATAATATATGCTTGCTTGTTTATTAATTTAACTTAAAAATGTCTTTCTTGCTTACCGTAACACTTTATTTATTGTTTGCTTTACATAATTTATTTCATAAGCTTATATCTTTGCATTTTTTGTTTATATGCTTACTGTTTTTTCTTGCATACCTTTGTTATTATTGTTTTTTTTTTACTTTGTAAAACTTTTTATCATTTCCCTTTTAACTAATTTCACAATTTTTTTCTGTATATTCTGTTTATTATTTAGTATGTTAGCATGTATTTAATTTTTATTTTTTGTAAATGCCTTTTGTGCGTTAATGAAAAAAATAAATAAATAAATATGTATGTTATAAATTACAAGTTAAACCAAGAACTGCATACGTACCACAGCCTAGAATATGAATTGTAAAAGTCTTATCTTATGTTTATTCAATCGACTAGATTTTGAGAACTTCACTTTTAGATAACCATTAAATATTATAATTATTATCTAAAATCTGAACCAAAAATTTGCCAATCCATTTTGTGCAGTGTCACCTGCCTGTCAATCGATAGCCGTTACCTGCTCTGGAATGAAAACCAGCCAATTATATCACATGACTCGTCTGCAATATATAAATACAGCACATATTATATTATCTATTGATATTGCAAGTCAGGGGAGGGGTCCTAACCATTTTTATTTATCTTTAAATGAAATTTGGTTTAAATACTTATATTACAATACTTATATTTCGAAATGACCTAACATCGCAAAACAATTCTCAAAAACCTTAAGTACCCAAAATGGTTTAGTGAAGAACTGATACATCTGACAACCTAAAAAAAGGCAACGCAAAAAATATAAAGATACTATATCAGTGTTGTGCTACACTGAATTTAGTAAACTTAGAAAGGAATGCTGCAAACTGGCAAAAGTGTGTAAAATTAAATGAATTCATGAAATCAAACATAATATAAATAGTCTTATGAAAAAATATATCGATTAGATTTAACTCTCTAAAAAAATACGATCTTGGTATACCTAGCCTCTTGCATTAAAGAACCGCAAGGCTTGTCTATATATAAACAGTAATGTTGGTATAAGTGTCCTCGATAGACTGAAAAACTACTAAACCGATTTACGTGCGGTTTTCAGCAAAATGATGAGCTTTGCCATTGACATATTTATAGCTTTTGAAATCTTCAATTTGTTAAGTACAAAAAGTTAGGCGACTAAATGTTTTTTTTATCTTTCCAGGGCTACATTTGACAAGAATACATATAAAAAAAATTGTAATGGTGTTGATTTTATTAGAATAAAAAAAGTTTGTTTTTGAATATTTACAAACAGCATTTGCTTTTTATGGATCCCGATTAGATTGTTTCTTTACATTCCTTATAATTTCTTTTTATTTACTTCTTTTCAATGGATTTTTAGTAACGATAAAATAATTAAATATAAATAATAACAAACGGACATTAAATACATTTTTAAAAATCGCATTCCTTAATAAAGTGCACCCCTGTTGGTAAAACAGAGTTTGATATTTGAAAAAAACAATTCTTTACTTAAAAATGAATTAATTTATGATTTGGAATTCAAACATAAACAATTACCTTAGTTCCCAGTCATCAAGGAAAAGTTACACAATTTTTTTTCTTTTATCTGAACAACTTTGACGTTTTCACGCAAAATCTGGCATTTGGGTTTCAAATAAAATATCAAGCTCACGCCAAAACTGGCTGGCAGTTAAAGAACTACTAAATACGCGTTGGCTTTAACTGAGTTTGGACATGAGTTAAGTGTCATAATTTTAGAGGGCTCAGGGTACATCCATGTGTACTAATAGGTCAATGGTTTTATTTTAGACAGCAAAACCTGTTTCTTTCGTTACGTAAAAGCATTATAAAGCAAACTGTGTAAGTATACTTACAAAGTAGACTCCCAAAATGAAAATATTTAGGTAAATCATAAAAACGCAAATATTTATTTTACACATAAAATTCATATTCATTTATCTTTTTTTATAATAATAAAATAAATATAATAAAATGAATAAAACAACTTTGTTTTTAACCACTAATTTTTATTTTTCACCGACCGGTTTCAAAGCAAACAAGCTTCTTTGTCAAGGTTTACGTAACTAAATAAAAATTAGTGGTTAAAAACAAAGTTGTTTTATTTATTTTATTATAATGAATAACCACAAAGTTAGTGCTTTAAATATAAACTTTATATATTTTTTTATTCATTCGCAAAAAATAGGTTTATTAACATTTATGATGTATTAAGTCACAAGCCCCAAACCCATGGGAATTATGTTCATTTGAGACAATTACACACATTTTGATACTTCCATATTGAATCAAAATAGATTTTTAGTCTCATAAATAGCGTAATCGGATTATGTAAATATTCATTAAGCACACAATAAACTGACAGATCTAATTTTTATCGGTTAACTAAAACATTTCGTTATTTTTTTTCGAATAAGTGTTAGAACAAAAAATACCAAACTATTACATTTAAGCGATATTGTGGTATTATGGTACCGCGGTAAAGTTATATTTAGCGTTAATAGTCGAAATCCGAGTGGTTCAAGCGATTCTAGTCCTTAAACTGTTAAAACACGGGACAGCACAACGAGAGAATGAATTTGTATCGGCTTTTTAAAATTGGTTCCAGAGATCGTTTAAAATTTGGACTACGTAGGTGGGAACTTAGAATTTTGATACTAAAGCCCCTCCTCTATGGAACTATAAGAATTCGCTGCTTATTTCAAGAACTGTGCAATGCGCTAAGATTTTTCAGACCACAAGCGCAGTCAGCTTTTGCCCGCGGCAAGGAAAGGTTTCGTATCGCTGGTGGTCGTCACATTTAGATATTTTAATTTGATTGTTTGTCGATTCCGTCACAGATTGTTGCATTTAACGACAAATTAACATTATTATTTGTTCATCACAATAAACAATTTTACATATTTAAAAAAAAATATCATTATGATTTAAAAAATATTATTGCGATAAAATTTATGGAACCAATAGTTCCACCCATTCTATTAACGGACCGCGCATAGTATACATATAGAAATAAATTGTGACAATTTGTTTAACTTTCTAAAATGATCTAAATAACTCGAACGAAGAATAGCAACCGATCTAATAACTTTGTATAAAATAATAAGACCGATGTTTAATACCCCCTGATTTATTGGTGTTGATTTCATTTTATCTACCACCTACGTTGAGTAAAACATTTACTTTACTTAATCGTCATAATTCTCGAACTGTTGTTCAATATTATTCACCTATCAATAGAATACAAAACACTGGCAAAGAGTATGCCTCATACTCTGACATATTAAATTTATCACTAACTGCAAAAACAAATTTACGAAAATATTATTAACAAAAATCAACATCAATGGATCCGGTTAAATAAGTTAATATTTGTGCAATGCAATATATGTCTAAAATCAACTAGTTTATAATAAATTTGTAAGTTTGTGTTTATATAAATATGTGTAGGTATTATTGTTTTATTAACACTTTTTTAATAACATGTTATGTAAATGGCAGAAATGCCGTATATAAATAAATAAAAAAGGATACCTATATAACATTACTGTAGACTGGTAATTCAATAATAAAATGACATCCCAATATTTTTTTTTTTTAAATTTATTTATTTATTGTACATGATACTTTTCAATATAAAGGTAGGCATTAGTTATTTTTGAAAATACTAATAAATGTAAATATATTTTTGGTGTGCAGTCATGCCGGCCCCCGTGATATCATGGCTAAGATGCTTGCATCACGCCCAGGGGTTTCGGGTTCAACTCTTGGAGAGATCTTGGAGGTGTTTTGTGCTGTTATTACCATTGCAATTGACTTTATTAGGATTTTGCGGTGGGAAAAAATGCAATTTGGAACTTTATCTTTTTGAATGATGTTATTAATAGCTTGAAAACAATGATGTATATATTTATATTTTTTTTAATCTCATAAAAACAAAATAGAGATGCAAATTTGTACCGTCGCGTCGAGGATTTGTTGTATAAAAAAAAGTTTTTTTTTTTCTATTCCATATGTTATTTACAAATATAAATGAAAAACCAAAATTTTAATCACACAACAAAAAATTAGCAACAACAAAAAACTTACCTGCCATCATAATTATAATATTAATGTTTGTAAAGAAGATGTAATTTTACACAGCCAAACGGGTGACAGTTCTACGCAAAATTGACCTACAGAAATATTTTTTTGGATGTAATTACTTTCTTTTGGCTGAAACTACTCAAAATATGTACCGATTCGTTTTTTTAATTGTTGAAAAATGCGATTTGCTTATTTTTTGCTATGCCTTACAAGGCTTATATTTACTGCAATTGGTATGTTTCTTCTAATTACGATAACTATAGTGTGAACATCTGGTGGGATAATCGGCTTTAGTCTAGTTAAGAAACTTCTCTGCATTTGCTTTAAGAACAGGAAAGCACAGAAAACTCATTCAGGAGAAGCCGGACTGTTGACAGACTGACATCAACATACATTCCGTTCAACTTTGTGTTCAGTGTTCAGAATTGACTGAATTTTGATCAGCTATTGCTTGGACCCCTGATTTACAATCTTTCAAAATCGTTACTTGCTTCCACCAGTTTGGTGGTTTTTTTAAGACATAAACTAAAGCTTCTCTGATTGCAAATATTTCCGCCTAAAAAACAGAGTAGAAATTATCAAGTGAGCTTTCTTGCCGGCCGTTCTCAGAGACAGCAGTCAATATATATTATTTACTCTCCCTGCACCATTTCCAGTAAAGTTTCATCATTGTAGCTAAGGTCAATCCGGTAGTGCTCAGCAGGATGTGGTAAGAAGAAAAAGTTTCTGGTTATTTTAAAGGCTATTTTTTTACGTCATAAACGTCTGCAACTTCTCTAATTCTTAAATCAAGGGGCATAAATAGGCAAAAATAGAATTTGAGCAGATACTAAAGCTATTGTTCTATTTATATTTTTTATAAATCTATTTTTTATAAATTTATTGATATCATTCTAACTTTGCTAGAATTCCACTCGTCCATGCGCTTTGTAGCTGCATGATGATTGGTTATCTAGCTTTCATATACCAACTTAAAAATACCTAAATTTTATAAATGGGGTCTAGAATTCCAATCGTCTATGCGCTTAGTAGCTGCAAGACGTGTTGTAATCTTACTCCTTTTTATTATTCATATTATTTTTTATTTTTTTTAGTATCATTAATATACTAAATTTATTTGTCAATTTTTAAAATGTGTAAATGGGGGCTAAATTTCTAACTGTCTATGCGCTCTGTAGCTGCAAGACGTCCTGTAATCTAGCTCCTATCTGCTATAATTTTTTATTGATCTTAATTGAAAACGAGGAACTAGAATCCCAACCGTCCATGCGCTCTGTAGCTGCAAGACGTACTGGGATATTTATTAATTGTAGAGCGCCCTTGAGGTGATTTTCACAAAAATGGCGCTATATAAATTATCCAACTATATAAAACTATATATATATCCCTTGCAAGACCTGATGGCGAAATATCACTGTGTGGAGTTAATTTTTTGTAGCTATATTTATTATTAGCCGCTTCTGCCCATACACTGGAAACATACGTAATCAAAGACTTTACCGCTCCTTTGTTTATAAGATGCATAACCTCCGGTGATACTCCCCACGTTGGTTTGGCTGGGCAATCAATTTTATTTATTACAGATGCTGCTTTTAAACTTTTGTTGTCAACATGCTTATACCAGTTGAGGTAACGATGTATAGGAATTCCAAAAACTTTGAATTGATCCACATATTTTAAGCAAACACCATTCATCCATATAGTTGGTTGGGGGTCTTTTCTTCGAGATATATACATCGCTTTTAATTTAACTTCTAAAAAGCGAAGTTTGGGTTTTGAGCCCCCATTTTGTAATAATATCTAGTGCAACTTGGGTCTTATTTTCAAGATTTGCAGTTTTATCAGCTACCACTATTAATGAGAGATCATCTCTGAATGCTGTTAACTCAACTCCATGACCTAGATCCTTCTAAATGACACCATCTACTATGAAATTCTAGAAGCTTGGTTCACACGAGGATCCTTTAATACAACCTTTAGATGTGATCTTTTCCAATGCAGCATCGAAGTATGATAATTTGACTCTTCCCTTTTTAAAATAACTTTTAACAATCATAAACATGTTTCGAGGGCGCTTTTTATTTCCTAGTTGGTACATTAAAAATGGCCACAAAACATTAACAAAGGCTTCTCTAATATCGAGCGAAATAGCTATAGTTAGCTTTTTGACAGACAGTAATTAGGTACGAATTAGTTTGTTTTTACACTAGAATATTTCTTAGTTCCTGGACTAGTACCTGAAGCGTAAGACTGATCGTCTTACCTTCATGTAACAAAAAATGATCAATCAACACCGCGATTAGTGTAACAATGCAGTGCCCTATGCGCCATTAGGTTCGAGAAGAGAATGATGATGATGATTAGATGTGTAAAATGCATTCTCATAGAAGCGATTAACATAATTCGAAATATGTATTTTAAATATTGCTAATCGAATCATTAAATTATTTACTAATCTTTTTATGAAGTTATATATATATTGTACCACATAAATGTGTTACTAGTATTATTTTATTTTAATTTTTGCTATCAAAATTAATTTTTTTTTTTTAAAGAAATAAAGCAAAATTTTAGATACATGATCTTAATTTTGCCAAACCATGTATTATTAAATAACCTCTATATATATATATATATATATATATATATATATATATATATATATATAATTGGATAGTTTATATAGCGTCATTTTTGTGAAAATCACCTCAAGGGCGCTGTACAATTAATAAATATCCCAGTACGTCTTGCAGCTACAGAGCGTATGGACGGTTGGGATTCTAGTTCCTCGTTTTCAATTAAGATCAATCAAAAATTATAACAGATAGGAGCTAGATTACAGAACGTCTTGCAGCTACAGAGCGCATAGACAGTTAGAAATTTAGCCTCCATTTACACATTTAAAAAATTGACAAATAAATTTAGTGTATTAATGATACTAAAAAAAAAAAATAATATGAAAAATAGAAAGAAGTAAGATTACAACACCTCTTGCAGCTACTAAGCGCATAGATGATTGGAATTCTAGACCCAATTTACAAAATTTAGGTATTTTTAAGTTGATATATGAAAGCTAGATAACCAATCATCATGCAGCTACAAAGCGCATGGACGAGTGGAATTCTAGCAAAGTTAGAATGATATCAATAAATTTACGAAAAATAGAGCATAGTAGTAAGTTTTTTCAAGTGCTCATGCCAAGAAGTAAGCAATAAAAAACTAAATAAATAAAACACTGTATCAACTCCATGGTTAACAAAGGGAGATAGATGTCCGAAGAGAATCTTTTGTAGACAGTAGGTAGATACCGTCACCATGTGGCCCACTGGCTGCTGGAGAATTTCTGGAAACGCACGTGTGTAGACTGGGGGGTTATGCCTATTGTTCCAACAACTTGATGTCCATTTTGGTCCGTATTATTTCATTTTATGAGACGCAACATTCCTGTATCTGTATTTTATATCTTAACGTGAATAAATTTTTGATATGTTTTTTGTATTTTTGTGTTTAGGTATATTGATCTATCATAATATTTATAAATGTATTGATTTTAGTATAGAAGAGTCCAGACTTAAAACGAAATTTTCTAACAAGTCAGGACATAAAAAAAAAATTGCGCCCTAATAAAATTGCGTATTGTGTGTATGAAATAAATTTTAAAAATCCAAAAATACCCCAGGACAAATTTGTACCGTCAGGGAGCAAAGGGTTAATTATTCCTGTCACTGTGAAAGGGTTGTTAGTACTACATTTGGCTACACAATTAAGGATTAGAAAGACAATAAATCTACAGACTGGCGGAAGAATTAGAAAAATATGAGTGTTCCGATATGTACAGAATATGAACGTTACACAGCGTCTAAAGGGATCACTTAAACCAGCCAATAGCAGATCATAAGTCTTATCTTCTTATTCCCTTCTTAAAGAGGTTTATGTGTAGTACAGGACACTATAAAATGAGATCCCCTGAAGGTTAAATGGGGGGTCTTTTGTTTTTACTCAACTGCCGGTAAATTAAATCATCAGGTTAATTAACTTCGTTTCTCTGTGTATCAAGTTTTCCGCAAAATAATGACCGATTTATGAAAACATCTGACCGCTATAATTAGTTTATAGCGTTACCGCTTTGCAGGCAACGGAAACTCCATTACAAGTTGAGAGTACTGCTTTATTTACAAGCACAGAATTCAACCCTAGGGTTATTTTGAATACTAAAAAATAAAGTCAGCAAAATCGATTCTTTTAATAAGTAAAATAACTCTGAAGAATTTCAAAAAACGATATATACTATAAATAAAAGATACTCGTAGATACTGGAGGTAGTAAAACATAGAAACAGCTTTTTGAAAACGAAAATAAAAAACTAGTCAGGGTACTTAAAACTGTTTCTTCATAGACTGAAATTTATTGCAGCAGATGTGAAAGAGAAGGGATTATGGATGTCAAGGAATTTACAGGGTTAAAAAAAGTTAAGGACATGTGGATATTTAAACATATGCAGAATGCTAAATGTTACACAGTGGGTAAAGTGGCCATTTAAACCAGCCAATGACAGGTCATAAGCCCTGTAAATGCTGACATCCGTATTCCCTTCTCTGAAATGTTCTCTATATCCGTTGTAATACACTGATCTCCTTCTCTTTTGAAATATCCGTAAATTTTGATTACCATAACACATTGCAACAGAGATGGAGAAAGGAAGGGAACAAGAGGAAGGAATATGTCATATTTGTGTAAATTTAAATAACTTCCGACGGGTTAAATCCAGTCCTTGTCAACAAAACATTGAATAAATTAAAAAATATTGTTGACAACTGTTTTAGGTGAAGATAAAGTCCTTTCAGGCGTTGCCTAGTAGATGAAAAATTTAAGCGGTATGAATCTTACCCACTTCAATAAAAGTGTCAGCAAATGCTAAATATTACTTCACAACAGTCAACTGATGGAATGTGGATGTTAAACTATAAGCGGAATAGTGAAGGTATAAAGTAGCCTTGAAGACTTTATCTAACAAGACTTGAAGTGAAAAATATGACTTTTGCTGTGATGGATTTTCCTTTAGAAGGTAAGTATTTTTTATTTCATATAAAATTTGACTCAAAAGAAAGACGAAATGAGTAATAGGTTTTGTACAACTACGCAGAAATTGTAAATCTTTTTTTCTTTTTAAATTTTTAAACATATCATTCTTTATCATCTGGAGGAAGTCGGCCCAAAAAGAGCTTTAAAGACTCGTATTTTAAAACTAAAAAACGAAGAGTTGAAGACTTACTGCGATCACAGCTGCTGAAGTAGCAAATCGTTTGTCGGGTCACAAAAACGTTAGTTAAAACAAACTACTTTGATTAGAAAAAGTTCAGAATCTGAAGAAAATAGGAAATCTGGTGATTTTACTTGTAGTTGCAGGCAGTTAAACAGTGACGAGTCATACGCTTATTACGTGGACTCTCTTATAAACACTCGCAAAAGGGGTCAATGTAGGCAAGATATTGAGTGTTTTCATTTCATCGTCCAAAAATTTGTGTTACCCTTTAGATGAATATATTTCTGTTACGGAAACGCGGTTTGAAATGAAACTTCAAACCATACTGGATAAAACTACTGAAAGTTTAATTGAAGCGTAAAGTGAAATTCTAATTCAAGTTCTAAAAAATGTACCTTCTAATTTGTCATTCACATTGATGAGCAAACGGGGATAAGACGGAAGCTCTGGTCACAGCACTTATGAACAGAGATTTGAGAACTACGATGCTACGGATGAGATTCTATTTATATTGGCTTGTTCCATTAAGGTTGAGTGACGGCCAAAACATTACTTGGAAAAATCCACGGCCATCATCCACCCTCTATTGCCGACCAATTAAGTTTATTTTTTCAAAGGAAACAAATTAGCGACAGAAACTAGCGAAGTTTTAGAAGTATCGCAACTTAGAACTTCGCAAGACCACGGTGGACACTCTCAGGATCCAATTCCGTCACGGAAATCATCAACCATCATGGATTAAAGTAATTCGATTCTTGACGAAAAACATAAAAAAAGTCAGAAAATTAGTTTCAATCCAAATGATGTAAATTGACCGACGCACAATGGTCCAAAAAAGCCTCCTTTAACCACAAATCTATAACTCTCCCGTCTTTTAATCTCAGTATGTACTTCAATTTTTTCACAAATGTAGAAAAATAAACGCACAATTCAACAAAGAAAACGAAAAATAAATTCAATCGATTTACATATATATTTTATGAGAACATAAGACTTATTCATAAAGAAAAATTATTTTAATATAAGTGGGTTTATTTAATGAACTTCATTTTATGAACTGATGTGATTTAAATTTTACATAACAGTAAAATCGAATTTTCGTTGTCTCGTTTTCCGCACCTCAAAACTGAACTAATTTATATATTTTTTTAGAAATAGTATCAGAATAAAATTTTAGGTATCGGAACGTTTTTCGTTTTCCAAAAATATTTATATTTGTATACCGTGTGCCCGAAAACAAAATATAAAATTGTGCTTTTTACAGATTTGGATGGTTCTAGTTTTTATAATAAGCTATTTTTATAAAAACGAAACAATAGGGACACGCCAATGGTAAATATCTATGGCGTGTAAAAAATCACTTCTCTAGTGCCATAATCCAGAGAGAAAATACGGGATAGAAAGATAAGTCGGAACGTGTTTCCTCTTCAAGTTAAACATTATTAAGTAAACTTACAAAACTCTACTAAAAACTATTCAGATAAATGTAAAAATGGTGTAACTTTTCATTGGTAAGTAGATTGATACCTTGATACTTGTTTATGGTTGAATTCCAAAACTTAAAATAATTCGTTTTCAAATATTACATTTAAGTAGGTACCTAGGAACTTGTTGATGCTTGAATTCGACAACATTAAATAATTAACATATATAATTATTTTTGCAAATGTCAAACTCGCTCTTCTCACCAACAGGGGCGCACTGTATTTAGGAAAGCGATTTTCAAAAATTATGGAATGTCAGTTGATATTATTTTAATATTGCCAAAAACCCAGTAAAAAGAAATAAATGTGTATAAATTATGAAGAATTTAAGGAAATAATCCAAATAGGATCCATAAAAAAACAAATGTTGTTTGTAAACATTCAAAAACATTTTTTTTTGCACTAAAAATAACATCTTCACAATTTTTTATTGTATGCGTTCTCGTCTAATGCAACCCTGGTGATAGATAATAAAAAACATTTACGCTCCTAACTTTTTTATACTGAATGAATTGAAGATTTTAATAGCTATAAACTCGCTCGTGACAAAGATCTACATTTCGCTGAAAACCGCATGTAAATCGGTCTAGTAGTTAGTCGGCCTCGTGGTGTAATGATCAGCGCATTTGCCTACCATGCAAGAGGTTTCGGGTTCGATTTCTGAGATGGTTGATATGAAATATTATTTAAAAATGTGTTTTCACACTAGGATATTTCATAGTCCCTAGACTGATACCTGAGGCGTAAGACTGATCACCTTGACTTCATGTAACAAAAATGATCAAGATATGCTGCGATTGGTGCACCAATGCAGTGCCCTATGCACCATTCGGTGCGGAAAGGGAATGATGATGATTATAATGAGTTATTCAGTCCATCGAAGACACATAAACGAACATTGCCTTTTTTATATATCAAATTACTGAAAAATTTTCCGAAAAAGTATGAGTTTAAATTACAACAAAATTCTAATTGGATTTCGATTCCCTTAATCTCTACTAAATATATATATGTAAAAGGCAATGTTCGAATGGTTCTCCTCGATAACTACCGGATCGATTTGAGTGCGGTTTTTAGATAAATGTACATCATTGCTACGAGAAGGTTTATAGCTCATAAAATCTACAATTTATTGAGTAAAAAAAAGTTACGAGTGTAATTGTTTTTTTTATCCATCACCAGGGTTGCATTTGCCGAGAACGCGGATACAAAAAAAATGGATGGAGGTTATTTTTTGTGTATAAGAGAAGCTAATTTTTGAATATTTACAGTCAAAATTCGTTTTTTTATGGATCCCAGTCAGATTATTTCATGAATTCCTTATAATTTCTACCCATTTATTTCTTTTTACTGGATTTTATGTTATACTAAAATAATATCAACTAACATTCTATCTTCATTCATACATTTTTGAAAATCGCTTTCCTGACTAAAATGCATCCGCCAGCCGAGTTCGACATTTGCTAAAAGAATTCTTTATTTAAAAATAATAGATTATTTTATGTTTTGGAATTCAAATATAAACAAGTACTTAGGTACCTACTTAAATTAAGTTGAGTTGTGGTGAATGGAATTTGAACCTCGGACCTTTGGCCCGTGAGTCCACTATACTACCACAGGACTACAACTCGGTTTGTCTTATAATATTCAACTCATTGTTACGTTATATTTTACACCATGTAATTCCGATGTATATACTCTAAGGTACTTCCTACATTTTGTTAACATTATTTTAATTTTCTTTCTTTCCCACATGAAGTGATTTTGACATAATATTACTTTCGTTGAGGCTTTGTATTCCGACGAAGTAGAAAATTTATTAATTTTATTTTTAAAACATGTAAATTGTAAATGTTTTGTTTTCCTTTGAAGTACATTCACGATTAACTAAATTAAGTGCGTTTGACATAATATAACTTCCACAAAGCTTTTGTATTTTAATAGAGAAAATATAGGTTATTTAAAATTCAGTTAGATTCTCGAGGGAACAAATAATACAAATTACAATAAGAATTAGAATATTTCAATACTGATTGCACACTTCGTTTTCATACAAATTTATTTATAAAGGATATTCCAGTATCATTGTTGGACTGCTCTTTTCCCCAAAGCGTGGTATTAATTTTTCTTTTGTTGGATAACCGGGAAATTCCAATTCTCAACCATGCACCTATTTTGAGATTCAATTCAATAACTTTGTGCATAATAAATATATCATCACAATTGCCATTTCCGTATTCGCACACAGCAGTGCATAGGGTACTGCATTGGCACTCCGTGGAAGGTGTGGTGATCAGTCTTTCGTTTCAGGCACCAGTCCAGGAACAATGAAATATTGCTGTTCAAAAACCTTCAAAATCAACCCTACCGAGAATCTAACCCGAAAGCACAATAATGGTAGGCGAATGCACCAAGCACTACACTACGGGGCTGACTTATTCCCACTCGATTCGCTCTATTTCACACACAAAATTATTGTATTTGTCGACATGGAGAATATGCGAAAATAATTTTATTTAATTGAATAATGCGTTCACTCGGAGATAATAACTAAATAAAAAAGTTTTATCCACTATCGTTGCTAAAATTTGATATCCTCAATAAAAATATAATGTATTTACGAATATCACAATTTACACAGAAGGTTGAGAAATGTGTGTAAAACAACTTATAAATGAAATATACGTAAATTGTTATTATTAGACAACACATAAAAACGGTGTTTTTGTGCGCCCTATTTCAAAATTCAAAATAAAATAAATGATAACATATTTATTTTTTACATTTATGAAGCTGAGGAAAATACAGAAATCTAGACATTTACAAATTTACTGACCATTTTGCATAAAGGTAGTTTTTTTCGATTCTCTATAAATGCTCGGAGTGAATATTACATTTGCATGCGTGTTGGTCTATTGTAGAGTGTAATTTAACAGATTCAATTTGACGTCCGATTTAATTCTAAAGCCTGTCTGCTCAATTTACTGCGAAAGAAAATTAACTTTCAAATTACTATCTAAAAAGACATTTATTTACAATAAATTAAGGCTGATAGATTCATCGTTCCATTTTATTCAAGGGTGATTTGAAAGTACACCGACCGTAATGAAACGTCTCGAATTCACTGATCAGGAACACGAAGTCTCCCGTTCTACCATAGCATGCAGGTTTTATGATTTACGATTCAAAACCTAATTTAGTTTGATTTTAGATAAATAATTGATAACTTACTCTATTTTATTTATTTCATATTTTTAAATGTTTTTTTTTTGATACTCGTAATTGCAATTGCTTAATAACTATTATTATTATTCCGAAAAAATGGGGGTCAGGGCTATATAAGCTCCTGACGTCACTGCAACTGGTGTGGGTTTTTTGTGACAGATCGCTATGATTGTTCGTACAACTATAGAAATCCACTGATTAATATGTGCATCAGGAGCGTGCGGTGGGGTTTTTGATTAGGGAAGCAATTAATATATAAGTAATTGGGACATAATAATAAAAACTGCCCTTAAAAAATTAAAGACAAACTAAATACTTTATACATATGATTAGAAATAAAAACATTAATTTTACATATCTAGTAATAAATTGAAATACCAAATTAACCAACTTCACTATAATACTACAATAAAAAACTACGAAGTATTTTGTGGAATTATATTTTATTTGACTAAAATGCAGTGAAACTAAAATAAATATTATCTTGTTAAAAAACATGGTTTTTAAACGAAAATTGAACTTGTCATTATTTGAACTCGAAAAATCGATATATGATTATAAACTTTTTTCTTATAACAAATCAACATTGTATTCATGTAAGTAATGTTTGAATTCAATTCTAGATTTAATTCAATTCTAGATTTAATTTTGTACTCTACCACAAAATAATTATTAAACTATTATGTCCAGCGCCAAAATACCAAAATCGCATCTCTGTGCTGTGCGGCGTGGCGCAGTATTGCGTTCGGATCACATGGAAAATAATGTATTTTTATGCTTCGATTGCTTCCATTGCTTAGTGAGAATTTAAGTCTGCGCCTGCGCCCGGACTGCGCGTTCAGTAGGGCGCTGGAACAGAATTTCGAATTTGCTTCCATCGCGATCGTTCTTTAAATCGATACCCAGCCAGCCAGTAGCAAGTACTTGCCGATCAGTACGCGCTTGACAGCGCTGGTAAATGGGTGTGCCGGAGGCTACGTTGCTTTTTAACATTTTTTTTAAGGCGATAGTAAAATTCCTTTACAATTTATCGTGATTATTAATCAAATTATTATTACATAATTTGTTTATAGTAATCTTAATGTAAGGTATTATGACGGATAATTAATTTATTAAATATGCTATTTTATAAACATTATTTGCCAAAATGTAGGGGGACCAATGGTTCCATGCGTTCTATGAAAGGACCGCGCATGATGTGCATATATGGTTAGTTTAATCAGTTCTTAAAAATCATTTTGTTGTATTCGATTTATAAATAACTAGTTGCCGAAACAGATTACGGATACTCGGTCCATTGGATCGTTTTATGGTATGACGATGATTTTCGTTAGAAAGTCTCTAAATGAATAACATTTTTGAAAAACATATTATTGTATGTTAAATGTATTATTGAATAAAACATGATATTGTGATATAACACCCAAATAGTATGCAACGACTTCGAAGTTACCAAAGTTAAGAATTTAGATTATTTCCCAATGTCAATTTCAGTCGATTTGTCAAATTTCCGCCTGAAATTCGCAATATTTCTGTATTGGATTTCATTGGGGCGAGTCCGCGCCCGCGATAGAAATCTTCTCAATGCTAATATACTCCGATTCATTATATTGCTAAGGACCGATTGTTCCGATTGTTGTGATGTAATTGGTATTGGTCTATCAAAACTTTTGTAAAATTTAAACAGAAGGACAAAGCAAAGGAACAAAAGGATTCTTTTGTTATTCTGACGATTAATAATACTCGTAGACCATAATTTTAGGATAACACAAAACTTTATGCAAAATTTCCAGATAACATTTAAGGTAAAAATTTCTGAACCTCATCAAATTTACCATTATACGTAGACACACTTCTAACTTCTAGGAATTTTGACTGACGTAACAGATGTCCATGTGAATCGACAATGACGGTGCGGTGAGGGGAAATGACGCAGATATACATTTTTATTTATTCTAAGAAAAAGCAAACAAAAAACTTATACAACAAACAAATATAAAAAAATATCTACAACTACCAAAACTATAGACAATTAAATGAATTCACTAAATATTAGATTTGTAATTTAGTGAACCTACGTGTGATTGAGTGTGTATGGGTGTGAGAGAGGGTGCGCGTGTGTGGTAAGGATATGTGTGACGGTATGTTTATTTATGTGATTGTTGGCTTATATAAAAAAATACATTTATCGATTGGTATATACATACAATACATTTACGCAGTTACATTTCCTATGATTATGTGTGCATATTATGTTAAACTTACTTATTTTCGAACGTGAAGTTAAATTGTCATTTATTTTTGATTTTGTTTTTGTTATAATTGTGTGGACCGATTGTGCTGTTGGGCGAATAATTTGTACGATATACTTTTTCATGGAATAGAGGAGTATAGCAGGTTCAGCGACTAGACACGTTCTGCGTCTTCTTCTCCAGGAGCTCGGAGTAGTGAATTCACCCTCGCAAGACGTCAAATGGCAGCATCATGTCTAATATTATTCGTCTTCCTTTAAGAGTCATTATGTTATAAATGCGATGGCTTCTTTCGTAGGTGTCTATCAGTAATCGGGTTGGCAATTGATAATTAATTTGCCTAAGCAGGTGTCCTCATCCTTCGATTATATTAAGAACATCGTAATTCGTGATACAGTCTCTCTAGGAAATTCCCAAAATTATTATACAGGACCAAAACTTTAAAGTCTCTAATCTTTTTTTATCTCTTTCGGATAGACGCCATGTCTCGCAGGTGTACATTTAGACGTCCTATATATAAATTTTAACAAGGAGCTTGCCTTGTTTTAGATTTATATTATTCGATTATATGTCGGAAATTCTGTTTTAATCGTAGTACCTAGACACCTTCATGAAGTCTCAACCAGTCTTGTAGGTTTTTAATTGTTTTGTATCCTTTATTATCATCTGCTAATGTGGTGTTATCATAGAGACAGGCAAATTAAAAAAAAAGTGGTCATGGGTAAGATCCCTGAGATACTCCAGATGTGACTCTCAATTTGTTGGACTCAAAGCTACCAATTACGACTCTGCGATCTGTGTCAGATATGTTTTTACCTAGTGCAATAAGTTTCCTTATTAGTGCTCTTACCCAGCGCAATACATTATGATCGTTTAAAAGAAATTATCGCGAGGAATAGCTCTAATACTAGGCCTCCGTGGTGTAGTGGTTGAGACACTTGACTCGCACATGGAAGGTTCTGGGTTCAATTTCCAGTTAGAACACAAAAAATAAATGTGATTTTCTCAAACCTGGATGTACTGTGCTGCGATTCACCAATGTTATTGGGCCTCGAGGCCTGTTTTGGTGCAAAAAATGTATAATTGCTAAAGCTAAATTTACATGGGACAAGCGTTGTCTTTTTTGCAGCCCGTTTTTTACCCACACTTTGTGGCGTCTTTTCTTGTTTTTTGGTTCTTGAACTACTATGCCTAAAAAGCAAAGTAACTCCGACTGGGAACACACCATGACTGCGGTTGACAGTCGACTGTATACACCGCCAACGGATCACCAACGCGAGTCGACAACCCAACGAGCCAACAGTTTATACCGTTAGCTTGTCAGCTCGCCAATGGATCACCCGCTTTAGGTACTGATAGGGTTGGTCGGAGGTGGTAAGGCTGGGTGGGGTGGAAGGGGTATGACAAGGTGGGGTTATCTATGTGTTGGGAATATTGAAAGCAGGGGTTAAGAATTTCGGAACACAATATTATTAATTGAAGTTTTGTCAGAATTTAAATATTTATAAAACACAAAGTGTTTTCAACAATGTTTTGAGTAAATCCAAATGCCTGCAGACTGGCTGGATTATCTCCCTAGGGAGTTATTCATATTAATATTTATTGCAACACAGAGGGAAAACATTTTTGAGAAGGGAATATGGAAGTTTAGGCATTTACAAGGCTTACGACCTGTCATTGGCTGGTTTAAGTGGATGTTCAAACATAGGCAAAATTGTGAATGTTATATAGTGTGAAAAGTGGCCACTTAAACCAGCCAATGACAGGTCGTAAGTAAGTTAAAAATACCTAGACTTCCATATTCCCTTCTCGAAAATGTTTTCCCTCTCTGTTGTAACAAATGTAATACAAAGTATTTTATAGAAATAATGTGGAAAAAAAGAATCGTACAGGTAAAGTAAATTTATCATTTAATAATTTATTTATTGTATTGTTCGGTTAAACAATCCAAATTCTATTACTAGTTCTACACGGATAGTTGTGGAAATGTGGAAAGATATGGAAATTTCTAATCCACTCTAAAATAAAAGTAATCCGCATTTGATATTGCTAATATTTATCTACGCCGCGCCGCTGGATGATAAAACCCGCGATCGATCAAGGATAAACGCTTTTGAAATTAATGTGGTGTCACATGTCAAAGATTTCGCGAAGTGTAAGAAGAACAAATGATTGAATTCAAAAACTTAATATTTCTGAAAGTGTATCTACAATTTGCAGTCGGCGGGTTATGAGTTTCTTTGGTCATATTGCCCTACGAAAGCTTTATAACCTGGAAAAAGCATTTTAACCAGGCAAAAGAAACAGAGGATGATCATCTGCTCATTAGTGAGATCAAGTTAGGGAAATTACAGGGCCTGGGGAAGACCTTTACTCGGCGGTGCAAACTGCGGATAACATAAAAGATTGGAGACGTTTTGTGTTTACCTTGGTCCCACTTTAGATCACGACCCTCAACAACGAAAAAAAAGGTTAGGTATATAACTTATGTATTCAGTGATTGAAATCTTTAATTTTAAATTTTTGATATCCTGTAGGATATAAATGCAGGAACTTACGTAAAAACTCTCAAAAATTATTTTTCTGTCATGCTTCGTGTGCCTGTTACAGCCATTCTATTGCAAATACTTTTAAACCATTTCAAAGTAATTAAATATTCACTGTAATTCAAACTTGGGAAAATTTCAGAATGCTGGATCCGCCTGTCTCCATATAAATTAATATTCCGAGGTGAGACACGCGGCTTATAAAATAATTCTAACGACATTTGAATTTATTTGTCAATTTTAAAAAAACACGTTGAGCTGGGACTGTGTAAGTGCCTAAAATACCAAGCGTCGTGTCTGCGGTGGGCTAGTTTGTGTCTTGGGCCTTTAACGTCGTGTTATTTTTTATTTTATTTGAAGGAACATTTTACATATTTAACTTCAGAGGAAAATATGCATTGTTCAGCTGTTCCCGCATCATACGGTGGCGAAGGTAAATTTGGGTACCTATATTGATTTTAGTCCATGTAGCACTCATATCCATTCCGTATTCCTTAAATAGAATAATCCTCCATGTTCTCTTCATTTTCTAAATTGCTTTATTTTCTCTCTCCATTATTCGTAAATTTTACGTATTACTCGTTTTATCAACTTATACTTTACATTTCAATTCTAGTTAAACTCCGAATCAATATCCTATTTTAGGGCAGTAATGTATTTTTCAGTTTTGTGTCTTTCTTCTTACCACTTATAATATAATAATTTACGCGTAAAAGAACCTGTGACCAAAAGCCCGCTAGCTCAAAAATACGTACAAAACTAAACTTGGTGGTGGGTCAGATTAGACCCAGTTTTAAAATTAATTTTTAGGCTTTTTTTGTGAGATTTTCAGTATTATTTATTCATAAAAATATATTATAATCAAAAGAAAGACGTTTGGTAAAGTTTTGTGTGTATGATTTTGTTTTTTTGTTTTGTGTACATGATGACGCATAAAATTTACTGTTCATATATCCCATAAATTTCGTTGGTTCTAAATTTGGTGAATCATTCTGGTAAACCGAAGACAGACCATCGCGGAAGGTGACTAAGAGTTCTGTGGATCGAATTTTAAGAAATACGGAAGTATAGGCATTTTATTTATTTAGTTTGTTTGGTTAATATTCAAACAATAAAACAAATAAATAAAAAAAATCAACGGTACTTGTTTTTCATCAATTACATGTTAAAATTAAATGAAAAAAAATTAAATAAAATGAACAAAATGAATGGTTAAAATTGAAAATAAATTATGGTAAAAATTGAAAAAAAAATTAAAAATTGTAAGAATTAATAATAAAATAAACATGAATGAAATACGTATGTGAGTGAAATGAACATTTTCGATGGATACAATTCAATTTCAAGGTTTATAAGTTGTTATTGGCTGGTTAGAGTGGCCACTTTACACGCTGTGTAACATTCACCACTATGCTTACGTTAGAACATCCATATATGTTTAGGTTTTCCATTTGTTAATTTGAGTTGTAATGCAAAACTTAACTCAATGTTGTCAATTTTCGAGAGAAGGGGTTTACTACTAATTAACTAATGCACTAATGAATAGGGCTGGGAGGCGTGTGTCGGTCGGGGGTCGGGCTGGGCTGCTGCTTCGCCGCCGTTGTGTGTTACTAAGGACGCTGTCCTAATATGAAGGATTGGGTTTTCATGCCATGTGGTTAATAGATTGTTTGATAGATCATGACAAGGGAAATGCCAAGTTTTGAATAGGTTGATGCTATGAGTGTGCCTTTAATAGGCTGATTCTGGAAATAGAGTGAATTTATGCACTTTGATTTTCTTTTGGGCTTAATAGATTTTTTTCGTTGATAGACGTCTGAATCAGGGTACAAACAAAAAATCAAACATGCTAAAAATAACGCGAAAAGGTTGATCTGAACGAACTGTTACAAAATGACCGGTGGAGGTGTGGTGTCGGTTCTGGTTCTCCCGGTCAGACTCGTTTCTCCTGGTTTACTAAAAACGTGAATATTTTATAAATAGAGGATATTAATTAAATGAAAAACTAAATAACCATTTATCAAAGCTAAAAAAAATGTTGCGTAGTGCGGATCTGAAAATCGGCCACAAGATTTGTAAAATGGATTCAAGTGGCTTCCAATGTTGATTTTTGTGAAGTTAAAGAGCCATGAAACCTTCTGGACGTGGGTGAAATTAATTTGACTGAATTATTTTATCTACTAGGCAACACCTGAAAACTTTTTTTTCATTGTTCTTCTTCGACCAGTTGTGGTTTAATTAACAATATTTTGAGTTTTTCCACATGTTTTTAGACTAAATTTACTTTGTGGGAGATAAAATCCAAGCTTTGTCTACAAATATTCGGACTAGATAGAGAATAGAAGGGTACGGGGCGTAAAAGAACACCTGGCTCAGGAATCTCCGGCGGTGGTTTAAAGTTCCAGATGCTGGTATGGTCAACAAAATATTCCAGGATTAAGACGAGTTTCAAGTGATGGTCGCCAACCTCCAATAGGAGCGGCGCGAGAAGAAGAAGATTATAAAGATATCAACTATTTTAACTAGGAGCATAAAATAAAGTATTTCAATTAATGCGTCGAAACAGGTTTTGCCCAGTCACGTGTTCATAAAGAAAAAATGTTTTATGTAAAATAAACATTTTGAAATAAAACCATTCCCTTAGCTACACTTTATGCATTGGTACCTACATACAAGGCAACTTATTTTGATCATTAACTACGTGAATGTAAAATCACTAGTCTTATACGTCAGGTATCGATTAAATAAAACCACACTTTAAATACATAACTGTTAACGATATTACTACGAGACGGATTAAACTCCTCTCAAATTGCTTTGCCAGGATGTTTACCTGAGAGTATCCATCGAGTCAAGAACCCTTTTCAGGATTCTGGTTCTGATTATATTTCACACAGAAAACTATTATCTCCATTCCGCATGGACACGTGAAGTGATGAACCGTGATTTTTATTAAGTAAAACACAAACAGGGCACGCCGGTGTTCTTGCATTTTTATCAAGGATGACAAAAACACGGCCGATGAAATCTACTTGTGCATTGTCCAGAGTATCCAGAATGTATTTTTTCTTATATTTGCTCACCGTAGCTTGTTTTATTGTAGAGTAATTACTATCCAATACAGCCCATTGTGCATTACGTCGAAATCAAGTAAACCACATATGTGTACTCTGTTTGACTGTCGCGCCTTCTACTAAAAGCCACAAACCAAACAGACCTGTTCATATGATATTATCGGAGGTAATAGGATTACCTGGAAGCCCAATATATCCAACCAGCACCACAAACATTATAGCTTCATGAGTCCGCTTTGTGCTCAAATGGTTAGCGCGTGGTAGGCCATGCAAGAGGTCTCCAATTTGATTCCAGTTTGAATTTTTACTTTATTTTATAAACTAATTCAACAAAGATACATACTTAAAAACATACAATTTGAAGTTATTCATAGATATAATTTCACATGCGTGAATATCTTCAATTACAGAATCGCACAAAATAGATAGAATTACAATTGTTGCTTTTTTATGTATATATTGCGAGCTGACCCGGCAATGCTTTGCTATTGCTAGATTTGAGTTCTTGCTAAATAGATTAAATGAACACAATCGAAATGTTGTAACTTTTTATTGGTTTTTAGGTACCTATGTACTTGTTTATAATTGAATTCCAAATCCAAAAAAAATGGATATTTAAATATCGAATTTAAGTAGGTACCTAAGTACTTGTTTATGTTTGTATTCCAAAACATAAAATGATTCATTAGGTGCGGAATGGAAATGATGATAATGAATCAGAAAGTATTTATTTGGCTGATTAAAAAAATACTACTTTTACATTATTTTCCTTGTGAGCAATTATTTAAAGTGATTTGTACAAAAACGGATGTGTATGTACACAAAAGCGCTTTTTAATCGAGATAGCGCAGCGGTGCAAGCGGTGGTTGTTTGAGGTTACAAACTTAGGGCCGCCAAGTTTGCAATCCTATAAAGTTTCAGAACTCTGCCTTTCGGACTGGAGAGGTTTCTAACGACTTAACTAAGTACTGCATTGCTTATTAGTTCCATTTAATGTTATTAATCAACTGCTCTGCAAAATAACTATAACCAATTTCATTTTTATGGCAGTAATTATTTAGTATTAAAACATTTTTCGGCAAACTTTTATAAGATAAATAGTTTTTAATTTCGTATTTTCAAGCTGACGCCAGATGCAAATTGTCATATTTCATCTAGTAAACTTTCTGGCTTAGTTTTAGCAAATATTTTGTTATATTCTAAAAATAAACTAGAATCAAAATAATATCTTAGTATAATTATTTTTAATTTGTTACATAAAATTGCATAATATTTATCTCAGAATAATAACGCACGAGTTGGGCGCTAGATATTCATTCAATCAGAAGATTTTGTTTTAATAATAAATGGGGACTTGGGTTAAATGTTTTAAGGTAGTCGAATTGAACAAAAACACATTCACGAATAAAAACCAAAATGTTCACCGACGGATTCAATTTTATGTATACTATGTCTGAACAGTGGTAATTTTGAAAATCATATCCATATTTATTTAAGACTTCAAGGACAAAGAATAAGTACTTTGACGGACTTATTGCTTAAAGCAATATCTTCCTGCCAATCAAAAAACAGGCTGGTCAAAAGAAAAGTTGGTTAAAATTTTGTACTATAAATGCGAATGTTTGTTTATTCGCGTCTCAACGGAGCGACCGACCGACTTGAATTTTTTTGCACAGGGATAGACGAAAAAATAGGAAACAATACAGGGTATTTATTTTTTATCTCAGTTTGAAAAAATATAAACTTATCAACAATGAGCAACATTCTAAAATTAACTTGCTGGTTTGGTTTGCTTTTTGTTCTGGTTTTGTTGTAGATTTTGGATTTGTGAACGGAATAACAATACTGCGTCACCAAAGACCAACGGATCATCGTATTTATTTCATAGCGATAGTTGGAAGAACCAAACAATTTTCGATTCTAATGAAATAAACGATTCTATCAGGAAAATTCTAATTGATAAACGGCACAGCTAATTAATTACCTTAACAATTTCTTCCTGAAACTTCGTGGGCGGAGCCACGGGTAAAAACTAGTTATAATATCGAGCGATAAAAAATCTTTACTTTTGTTCCGTAATCGAAACGAAAAGTAACAATATTCATTAACTGTTTTTTTTAAGTCTTAAAGTTCTTAAGTATATTTGTTTCGAGTTAAACCAACTGATTCAAACACAGCGGGAAACAATTATTTCCATAAAAATATCGTCTTAAAATTATTGCTCTTATGAATCAAAAAAAATATTTAATTACGCTATCCGTTTGATGACACTTGTAACCGGAGGTTGCTGCGTTTACAGTTCAATTTTTACGTACCACCGCCCACCCAAAATTCTTCTGAATCACCAAATTGAAGGAAAAAAAAAAATTTCTCTATATTATAAACGCTTTGTTTGGGATTTAAAATATGGTATAAGTAGTACCAACATCAAAACAAAATTGGTTGTATGAAAATTCAAACAGTGCGATTATTGTGTTATATTGCATTGCGTAGGTTGTGTCGCTTTGGAATGATCGGGCGCTTAGGAGATTAGATCGCACATTCCAAGGGCTTTACATAAGCTTCTCATTTCTTAATATATAATCATTATATGCACAACTTTTTGAGCACGCCTTTTTGACGTTACAATAAATTTAAAAAGAATAAATGCTACTTTCTGTCCCTAAGCGGATGAAGAATACAATTTAGTTTGTAAAATAGAATCAGAACCCCGGTCAAGTGTTCTTGACACGATGGCTGCCCTCAGATAAAAATCCCTAATAAGAAAATCAAGTAAAGATAAGTCTGCCTCGTTGCGTAGTGGTTGGTGGGTTCGTCCTTTCTTTGAGTCTTGTATTTGATTTCTGGCAAGATAGATGTAAAATACTGTTTTTAAAAGTTGTTTAAACTGCAATATTTCATTGTTTCTGGACTGGCACCTGACGTTTAGGACTGATCACCTTATGTTTATGTAACACATGATTGAAAAATATGCTACGTTTGGTTTACAAATGCAGTGTTTTATGCACCACTGAGTGCGGAAAGGGGAAGATGATGGTGGTATTATTTTTTACAAAGAATCGTAGTTCAAAAAAATGTACTGAATACAATATTATTAGTGTTAATTGATGTAATAATGAGAATATACAGACAATAAAAACTAATGAAATAAATGTATCATTTAGATCATTTAAGTTTTCTTATTGCTCTAAAAAAAATATTATTTATTAAGTACTAATGTTGCATTAATTTTCTTTTGTTGCATAAATTGTTTTGTTTGAATTATTTTATTATGTTTTATATTATGGACTACATAATTATTGTTCACTGCTGTGATAAATATTATTTTTTGCATATTAAATAATTTACAAATATTTTTATATTATTATATCAGCGGGTTTCTGGCCCAAGTTGGTAACTAAAATTTTACTAGTTGTGAGATATTGCACTTATAAAATTAAAAGCTCATACCAAATCAACAATTCAAATGAAATCGCAACATGAATATTATAAAATATATTTTTTTGTATTTGTAAAATCATTCAATGCCATTTATGGAGACATCTTATTTTTCAAAGATTTGTAGTTACCAACTTGTGCTAGAAACTCGGCAAAATTATGTTTTGCACCACTTTGGGCTGTTGATCGTCGTAATTCTCTCTAGTAAAATAATAGTGGCCGAATTGTATTTCTAAAATAATTTTTAAGCCAAGTCTTTAGAATGTTATTTATTCAATAGTATGTAGTTCTCTCTTCTTAGTCCTACAAACCCGATTCGGTTATTAATTTAGTGCAATTTTAAAAGTGGTCTGTTAAACCAGCCAATGACAGATCATAGGCCCTGTAAATGCCTAGACTTCCATATTCCCTTATTTAAGGTATTCTCCACCCCTGTTGTAATTTGTTAATCTTAATGACTCCCGAGGGGGTGAAATCCAGTCTTTTGTCTACAAACATTTGGACAAACTCAAATATTGTAATGAAACCAACTGGTCCAAGAAGAAGTTTAAAAATTGGAAAATTGTTTTCAGGCGTTGCCAGTATGTGAAAGAATTTAGTCAGATGAATCTCTTCACTACAATAAAGGTTTCAGCCATTTATTATTATTATGGATAACTTATACAGCGTCATTTTCGTAACAAAATACCTCAAGGGCGCTTTACATAGTGATTCTTTTAAATTTGTAATTTAATTAAAATAATTTATTTTGTTGTCACTGCTACGGATTTATTCAAATGATTTAGAGAACAAGTGGGTTTTAAGTTTTTTCCGAAACATCACCTCACTCTCACAGCCTCGCACCTCTGCTGGGAGAGCATTCCACGCCATAGGGCTTCCGACCGCAAATGCGCGTTCATTAAATTTAGTGCGCTGTTTGCGTAGAGGTATAATAACTTTTCCTCTCGCCGTAGACGTAGCTGATCTAAGCGTTAGACGCCTGTCAGCTAGTTCATCTGGAATGCATAATTCCCTTAGATATTCCGGAGCAGAGTTGTGCAGTGACTTATACATAAGCCAACAGAGTTTGTATTCGACCCTCTGTGGAAAACGTAGCCAGTGTAGTTTAATTTTAACTTCACTAAAATCAACAAGTGGAAGAATTGAAGAAATATGGATGTTCAAACATAGTCAAAATGGTAAATGTTACACAGTGTGTTAAGTGCCACTTAAACCAGCTAATGACAAGTCATAAGCTCTGTAAATGCCTAGACTTACATATTCCCTTATTTAAGGTATTCTCCATCCCTGTTGTAATTTGTTAAACTTACTAAGGAGATCCAAAAAAATGTATACATAAATAAGATTAATTTTAATTATGATTGAATTACTTCAATTTATTACTTTTTAATTATGCTTTAATATTATGAAACGTTTGTTTACTTTCGTATTTTATTTTTATTGAGTTTTCAATTGTAAGGTAAGTAAATTTCGAATTGGTCCACCATATTATATCCCAACCTTCTTACAGTGCTCTCCTTTTCTTTTCATATTTACTATTTCCTATTTTAGGTTTTTTTGTACCATATCTTTTTGTACGTCACAGAACATCCAGGCTTGAGAAAAATCATATGTTTTTCTCTTTATTATGTAACAATATGATCTTGGTGAAAAACTTTAATTGGAAGTGTGTACATTATTGTTCACATATTTATATTTCGTAAATAACATCTGTTGTTTTTCCTAGTAAAAATAAAAATAATTAAATAAAACAAAACAAAAATGTTTGAAAACTCTAGAAAATACATAATTACTAATATATGTGCTAATTTTTCATAAAAAAATTCTATAAGTATGGCACTTGTTTGTCCGAATATCAGAGTATAGACTTGCGTTAAACTATATTTGAAAGTGCAAGCATAATCCAATATTCATAGATAAATGATGTTGTAAGATTCTGAATGAGTGGCGGCATTTTGTTTTACAATTTAAATAAAACAAAAGTTTTACCAAGCGAGCAATTGAGAACATCTCAACCATGAAGTCATAAACGAGAATAATTTCCATACCAGTTTATCATTTTAATTTTATTCCCGGAATTTTCATACGAGCAAGAAACAAGAATGGCTCTTAACATGCCACTTACTCCTATCAATTCGCGAACAAGTGGGAAGATATTAATTACCTCAGAATTTCGTTTTGATGAAATATTATTTGCAATATTTTTTTTTTCAATACTTAATTTTCAAATACGTTTGATATATTAAAAACTAGCAATTTATTGATTTTTTTTTAAATGTATTTATGGTTTGTTTGAGAAAATATGAATAAATTATAATCAATACATCTAAATAATTAATTATGAAATTAAATGCAAACTAGCTTTTATTTATATATTCGTTTTTTATTCACATAATTAACAATGATTAACAATAAAAATAATGTGACCTCACAGGGGTTACCCGTGCCGAGGACACTTAAAAATATACTTTTTATGAAATATATTTACATGTGAGAATATATAAAGAAGACTTAACTTAACTTAACCAAATGTTCAGACAGTTTTATACTTATGTTTATATTTCATTTATGTATGCCTATATTATTTATATTTAAATACGCACAATAGAAGATCAAAAACATGATATATACTATAAATTATGCATTTTAGGATCAACTGATCCAATATTGGGGGAATGAGACAATCCATTTTATTTCTACCCAGCTCCACTATCCATTTTTTATAGCATTTTTGAACATTTTCTCCTTACTAATTGTTTTAATGGACAGTGGAAGTAGGTTTTTGATTTTAATTGCATAATACTCTTAATCTCTTTGTCGGAAAGTGGTATTAACATTTATTTAGTCTATGGTGACATTGCATCGTTATTCGGTTCACAAATTAAAAATCTTACTACGTAACAAATTAATTATAGACATGTAAATAATTAATATCAAAATTATTATTTCTCGCCTACTCATTTAAAAATAATGTTGCTCCTTGTTGACACATTACATATTTTTTAAATTGTACTTTTTTGAAATTTGGGAGGAAAAATAAGTATTCTATATTACTTCTCACCTCTCCGGCTATCCTTATGCAAAAAATTATAAAAATGGGTCGCTCTGTTGAGACATGAAGGACACATACAAACAAACACACTTTCGCATTTTTTATATATTTTTTTAAAGGATTAACCCAACAAGCCTCTATTTAGAGGCTTGTTAGCAGGTGAGAAAGAGGGGACATGGAAGGAGGTAATGAAAAATATACCACAACACTCAGAACAATTGAAAAAAATATATCTTTGAATTTTTTCTTACAACTGGCGGGAATCAAACCCTCGACGCCAGTTTCACAGTTAGCCGTCTAACCAACTGCGCCACGGCGCCTGTCTATATAATGAAGCATGGATTTTTTTAAATGAATAATACACTAAGAAAGTGGGATATGGAAGGGATTTTTAAAAATACCTCACAACACCCAGACCAATTGAGAAAAAAATATTGAACCAACATGCAAAACCTTACGTTAATCCTATAGTCTGATGTGTCTTATCATCCAAAGCATTTTTTTTTCTAAAAATTGATAGATACATTTTGGGGTTCGATGCGCCTTGTCGTCCGCAAAATATGGTAAGTACATATGGATTATATAAAAATAATATTTTTTCAAGGTATTGTTTAAAAATATACTTAAAAAATATTATATAACTACAATATAATTCGTTTCCAACCGACAGATTACAATTCTTAAAATTTAGACCAAACTTTGGTACATTGACTCTAATATAGAAAGTTAGTATAAAAGTAAAATTTGTTTGAACTGCTGCGCTAAAATCTCAAATATTTGTTCTTGAAGACTACTTAATATAACCAGTACAAATGCACATGGTAATAAAGGTAACAAATATAATATAAATATATTTCTTTGAAATCTAAATGGGATAAATTACAAAACAAAAACTGATTTTAAGTGACATTTTTTAAGGACGGTGACGCGAGCGACGATAGTTCAAGGTCAAAAACTTACGATCTCACATTTAGGTCTCACAATTACTTATCTTTGGCGTAATACTGATCACATTAAATTCCCGTAACAGGCGATCGAGTTATGCTGCAGTTTATTTGATACTGTAGTGCCCTATGCGTCACTGGGTGCAGATAAGGGTTCGATCGTGATGATGAAGGGCCGCTAAGTCGACCTACGCTGCCAAAATTTAAAACCTCTACTTTTTCACATCAAAACAGCTTTTTTATTTACTAGCTATGTTTGTGGCCGCCACTGCAGCGCTGTCATAATATTGTTACATTTTTGAGGGAATCGATGGTATGACACAAAATGTCACCAAAATCCTTACATATAATTTTAAAAAAGCCAATAACTTTTAAAAAGTAGAAAAACTAATTGTTCGCCATTTCTTAAAATCACGCCATCTTAATGTCAGTAAACAGTTTTTACACTTCAACTAATATGTTTGTTCAAATAAAGCTACAACTGTGCGTCTAGGTGAGATAAACTGAGTAAAAAACAAAACAAAAGTCTCCATGTTCCACGGTAAAACCGTCATATACGAAAATTATAGTAAAATTACGGGTATTTTACAGCGCCTTTTAATATAATTACGTAATTTTATATCCATTTTGATGAAAGTATTGAAATTTACAAATATACAGGTGGTAGGTATTAGAAATACTTCAAACATTGTACATTATAGTATGTAAAAAAAATATATTGCATAATGTTACTTTAGGTTTGCCTGCTTTATAAGGCATCAGGTTCTCGACGTCCTAGACGTCCGCTACTAATTTAGTTCGTAGTTCATGTCAGAACTACGAGATGCGAAACTGACTTGTGAGGAGACGCAGGAGCTGGCAGCCGAACGAGATGTCCAGAGAATCTTTGTGAACACCATTTGCTTCAACTAGATAGCAGACCTGGAATGATGACGATGATGATGATGACTTTAGGTTAGTCAACCATCAAATAAATAGTAAAAAGTTAGTGCAAATACTGCTTTTCCGCTATTTTGATCAAATGTATTTGATGTTCAAACGTGTATTTTAGGGTCATATATCCACCGATCTTGTTATGTTTCAAAACATTATAACCTTTTTTGTCAAAAAAAGTGAAAAAGTATATACCGAATGACCTTGAACGTCCAATACTTATAATAAATCTCGACAACCATCGGATGGATCCAAACCTGGTTTTTATTGCCATATAACGTGTCCTAAAACAAAGCTATTCGTATTTGTTATATATTCGAAAAATAAAAAATGGTACGTCAAATTCATTTTTTACCGAAAATTACCGTAAAATACCATAACTTACGGTATATTACCGCGCCTTTTGGTAAAATTACGTAATTTTGGAAACACTCGTGTAACTATTACTATTTAAAATGGTGTACATAAAAGTCCCTATTAAATAACTCCTTGTGTTCATTTGTTAAGTATTTATATCGTATTGTTGGATGATCATAAAATAAATAAAACTATATTTCAATAAATATTTTTTACAGCGTAAGATAACAATTGGAAATATTTATTCAAGTTTGATCCAAAAGGAGAAGTAATTATATGTTTTATTGATGAAGAAAACATATTTCACTAAGGGGTTTTATTCCGTGAGTCGGCATACATGAAATGTTTAATAATTCATTCAATAACCGTTGTCTTTCAACAGGTTTCTTTGTTTCATGATAATTACGTCTTCATGGCGGAAATGATTTTGCCCTTTCTTAGCCGCTATAAAAATGATCGAATCGTTTCGATGGCACGATCATGACATGTTTTGATTCCAGTACACGTTCAATAATGTATACCTTGAACACATTACTGAGGGTTAAATTCAATGTTATATCAATTTATTTATGTTTAAAAATTCATTTTTTTTAGGTTGAGTCCATTTATTTCAGCTTTTTAGGTAAAAACCTGCGTTGATCGAAAATGTTTTGAATAAGACATAATATATTGAGTTTTTCTACTGACATTTATTGGTGGAACTGCATTTCAATTATAATAATAAAAATACATAGATATCTGGTAGGCAATGATTCTTACCAAAATAAATAAATAAATCCGTAAGGGTTTATAAATAAATTTTCAAATAAAAAAAAAATAAAAATAAAATAACAGAGGATGCCTGAAGGAGCTTTTTACAATTATAAAGGGTTTTTTGGAAAACAGAACCATGACGGTGATTCACGGCTCCACGGTTTTGGGTCCAACCTTATGGAACGTACTTTTCAATGACCTGTTGAGATTACCATTTTCAGAGGGTTGCACAGTAGTTGCTGATAGCACTATTTTGTTGCTCTTGGGTAATAGCAGTAGATAATTTGAATACAAAGGTAGTATTGCAATAAATCTAGAGTCTGTGATTCTGGCTATATGACCAGCCCAGAAGAAGTGTCGGCAGGCCTCAGACAAGGTGGTCTGACGACATAAGACGAGTAGCAGGAAGTGGTTGGATGCGGTTGGCTCAGGATAGGGAAATATGGAGACTAAAGGGGGAGGCCTATGTTCAACATTGGACAAGAGACGGCTGATGATGATGATTGCAATAAATTTAATAATATAATCTGGTTAAACTAATAAATTAAACTTTTTACCACATAAGACAATGGGGTTTATGGTGAAAAGTAGGCTTGACATGGGAAGAAACCCAACAATTAAGGTAAATGGTGTCGGGGTCCGCTTTCACGACAGTGCCAGGTGTCTAGGCGTAACTCTGGACAAATCACGATCTTTCTTGACTGACTTTAAGAAAATCTTGAGCAAGGCCCATGCTCTTTTTATGAATATGAGATGAGTCAGTAAGGCCACCTGGGGGTTGGGTAGTGGTGTAGTTAGACGGATCTACAGGGGTACCTACGTCGTCCAACTGACATACGCGGCTAGAGTGTGGTGCAATCGCGTGAATATTGGATACATGCGGAGAGATATTTTCAGTGGGCAGAAACCACCACTGCTTGCTATCATAGAGGCTTATAGGACTGTATCGACGGCAGCTCTTCCAGTTCGAACAATTTTGGTAAACTTGCAAAATTTGCTAGCGCACGGAAAGATGGATTCGAGGAATCTAAATGCGTATAATTTATTGGCTCTAATAGGATTTTCATCGGATGATCTTCATAGCAGAAATGCAAAACTGAACTCAAATCATGTATTGTCTATTTCCGTAAAAGGGAAGAGGGTTTATTTACCAATACACTAATGAGTTAGGCGGAGAGGCGTGTATCGGTCAGGGGTCGGGTTGGGCTGCTCCTCCGATGCCGCGCTGTAGTGTGTTATTGGACGCTGTCCTAGTATGTAGGATTGGGTTTTCATATTGTGTGAGGTTAATAAGGTTGGTTGACAGGTTGGTTGATAAAAAAATTGGTTTATAAATCTTGAATAGGATGATGACAGGTTTTGTATTAGTCGATGCTAAGTTTTCGTCTTGAATAGAGTGGTGCTAGGTATAGAACGAATTTATGAACAATGATTTCCTTTGGGCTTCGTTTGTTTGAATTGATTCGCTGGAGGAGGGGTGGTGACAATTCTGGTTCTCCCTATCGAAATTGTTTCTTCCAGTTTACTAACTAAATAATGAACTAACATAACCTGTCGCCATCAGAAATGGAAAAATTTGATTGAGGGTGATAGAAAAATAGATTATATATTTATGTATACCGATTATATATTTATGTATACTTAAAAATAGATTATATATTTTTGTATCATTAAAAGTAGTAAATATAAGTTCTAAAAAAACACGAGTTTTTTGTAAGCAAAGAATTAAAAGAAATAAAATATTAATCGTTCATCAAAGCTACAAATAATATTTTTGCAATATGCGGATCTGAAAAGAGGCCATAGATTTAAAACAGATCCGGGTGAGAGGGTGCTTTCAATATACTTTTAATTTTAGTTCTTACGATTTTGAATATTCATTTTATTTAAAAAATGACTGCCGTATTTGATTTTTGAAAGACAAATGACACTGTCCCACCCCCTTTGACCCTATGTATAGGGCAAACTGCTATTAGAGTTTATTTTATTTCGAAGCTTAACTACTAATCCTATAATGAAAATACATAATACAAATCTTGCATCATAAATGACTCAACCAATTTACCATTTCCAACCAACTAAATAATCATTCCTAATCGAGCTAAACGTGTTTACGTATGTGATACCTCACTTTGGGCCTTCCCCACCCCTACTTGTCTACAAAGATTTAGACATGTTCTCAAAACATTGTCGAAACTATAAGTATTAAAGTGGCTGTATCGTTTTCAAACGCTCAAATAAAAGTTTTTAAACGTTCGAAGACCAAACTTGTATTTTACATCAAAGCTTTTACATTTTTGCAGATAAGTCCTTTGGCAAGTTTTCCTTTAAAGTAATAAAATATTCGTTCCGCCAGAAGATGCCTACGACTAACTCAATAAATCTTACACTGATTCCCTGATACTAATAATAATTTTCACCAGTATAAATGTGGGCTATGCATATCGAATTATGGTTTGTTAAATTTGTTTTTCTTATTATCACATTAAATTTAAAAGGTTTTTTGATTATATAATATTTTTACCGTTAGTAAAATTGAAAAAAATCTCTCGGACTGTAAATGACAGTGATATTATTAAGTGAGTGCTAAAACATATTTTAACTTTGAATTAATATATCATGGGTCAATATGAAAAAACCTGAATAAAGTATAAATTGTTAAAGAAAAAAAAAGAAGAAAACAAGTCTAGGCTGTTTAAAACAAAATACGCAGCAGCGTTGGGAGGATCATTACCGCGCTTCTTCTACAGGTAAAATCACTAAAATATTTTTCCCAACGCTGGCTGATGCAGCAAATTTCCGTCATCATCACCAAAGTACTTTCGAAACGACCCAAATTCTTACCGGACACGGAGCTATGAGAATTTATCTATATAGGTTGAAATTAAGGAATGATGGCAATAAATCAACATCTGGAGCCGTGGAATAGGTGAGTTTTCAGTTTGAACTAAGTTTGAACTATGTAAATCAACAGCAAAATAAGTATTTTGTCTCGTCCCACGCTGTCTCACAAAAAAATTCACACAATTCAAAAGTTTGGGACTGTCAATAACATTATTTAATAACTTAAAAAGAAGCACTAAATCTGAAATTCCCTTTCTATCACTAATACATATTAATTTTAACTGCTTCATTAAACGTTTATAGTTAAGCTCCTCAATTGGAATGTTTAATTTGAAATTCATGAATCTTAAAAACTTGTGTTGGACCTTCTCCACACTGTTTATATGGGTAACATAATGACGAGACCAAATTGAGGACCCATATTTCTAACTGACTTCTTACTACGATCATGTATAATATTTTAAATGCATCAACAGACTTATAAAAACAGTATTGTTGATATATTTCTGCTTATTTTTTATGTAATAGCTGTAAAAATCCCAAATAAAATTTTAAAAAAATATTAAAGAAATACAAATACCCGTATTTTTGAAATTATTGCGTGGGGTTATTTTTGTTGATATTCAAACAATGGCAACAATAACATTTATTGATATTCAGTATAGGTCTGAAAGAATGACTAATGTTGGCCCGAAGTGCCAACTAACAGAGGCCTGAAGGGCTGACAAAAGTTGGCTCGAAGGGCCAACCTAGCTTATATAGCGGCTATAGCTGACTTGTCTGCTAGTTAAGATTATTTTTTATTTTTTTTTGGTTACAGTAGTTAGTTTAATAACAATACGAGTTAAACCCGGCAATACTTCGCTATTGCTCGATTTTAGTATATACTAGAGGAAAGTTTAATATCAATTATTGTATATGGTTAAAATTAGATATGTACATTTACATTATTATTTTTGCGTTTCGGATTACATAAATTGCAAGTGACGGGGAATGTTGTCAAATATGTATTTTAACATTGTTCTGTCGCTGTTTTGCTGATGCCTCCCCGATACTGTGCAAAAGAAAGACAACTTTATGTTAAATTTTTGATACCTAACTAAAATAGACAAAATTGACGTTTGGTTGTCCTGTTTTTCACGCTTAAAAACTAAAACAATTTTTTTTAAGACATGGTATCAAAATTAGATTATCTTTTTCCTTACTTTTTTACTTTTTTCTTTCCTTTTTGCATTTTTTAAAAATAGTTACCATAATTAGATACCGTGGGCCCGAAGACAGCGGATAAAGCTGGCCAATTTTATGGGTTTTTGGATTGTTCTACAGGGTTTTCCAATAGGGACTTCCGAACGTACCAGTTGATAGTGGCCATATTGTTAAAGCGACATCTGTCATGTTGGCTGTCGGTTATTCAATCTGTTTTGCCAAATCACCTTGGACGGATATAGCGTTCAACAACACGTGCAAATGATAAAATTATTTTATCAAAATGGGTGTTCTGTTCGGGTTACGTTCCGCGCGCTTCTCCCATTTTACGTCGTCATAGGCGTCCTAAGAAACGCAAAATCTGTAAAAACATTCCCTCTGTCTGTGAGAGTGGACAGGAGAAACCAGGGCAGTCAATTTCACGTCGCTCACAAGAACTCGTCCTTTCGCAGACCACAACTTTGCGACCAGAATTTTGCGTCATGACTTTGGTCTGTATCCGTACAAAATTCAATTGACCTAGAAACTGAAGGTAAACGACCATAGACAACGACGTGCGTTTGATAAATGGGCACTGTAGCAGTTGGAAGCTGACCCTAATTTTCATCGAATAATCATCTTCAGCGATGAGGTCCATTTCTGGATGAATGCATACGTTAACAAACAAAATTGTCGAATTTGAGATGATACCAATCCACATGAGATCTAAGAGCGTCCAATGCATCTCGAAAAACTTACTGTTTGGCGTGGATTTTGGTCTGGCAGCCTCACCGGTCCATGTTTCTTTAAGAACTACGTTGGCCAGGCCTTCACCGTCAACGGCGAGCTCCATAGGGCGATGATTACCAACTTCTTTTGGCCTAAATTGGATGATATGGACACTAAAAACATGTGGTTTCAACAGGACGGTACTACGTGCCATACAGCTCATGCCTCATTGGACATTCTGCAAGAGTGATTTGAGGGCATAGTTATTTCATGTGGAGTTATTGTGAACTGGCCATCGAGGTCGTGTGATTTAACCCCGTTAGATTTTTTTGTGGGGTTTTCTGCAGTCGCAGGTCTATGCAAATAAGCCACAAACCACAACGGTCCTCAAAGCCAACATAACTCATGCTTTCGGCCAAATTCAGCCTGATTTTTGCGCCAGAATCATGAAAAATTTGACATTTCGGATGCACGCCACCCAGCAAAGCCGCAGTGGACATTTGAACGATGTTATATTTTATATATAATGGCGTCAATAGACCTTACAAACAAATTGAAAAAATGGGTGGTATCTCACACACACTTTGTTTTATTTTAATTTAAAGATAGGAAGCGCTTAATGAAAGACCCTGTAGTTCCCATTATAAAGCATTTAAAAAAAAGAAAACATTAGGGAAACGCCAATAGTAAATATCTATAGTGTGTAAAATGCTGCTCTAGTGCCATAATTCAGGGAGAGACGGGAATACGTTTGTAGGAAGAAACTTCAGACCGCATTTTTCTTGAAATAAAACATTTTTGTACTTAAGTATACTAACGAAGTTATTTACTAGAATATTTCATAGTTTCTGGACTGGTATTTAAAGCGTAAGACTGATCATCTTACTTTCATGAAACAAAAACAATTAATATACTCTGCGATTGGTATACCATGCAGTGACTCATGAACCATTAGTGACGGAAAGATAATGATGTTGATACTTTCAAAACAATACTTCATAATGCTTTTACGTAACCATAAGAATTCGTTTGGATTTCTAAAATAAAACAATTGACACAAAGATACACCTTGAGACCTTTAAAATTATGACACTTACCTCATGCTCAAATTATTAATCATGCTCAACGCGTATTTAGTCGTTCCTTAACCGCCAGTCAAGTTTTGACATGAGCTTGACATTTAATTCGAAATCAAAATGCCTGATTGTGTATAAAAAGCGTGTAAAAACCGTTCAGAAAAACGTAAAAAAGGTTACGTAACTTTTCGCTTGTAAGTAGGTACTAGTTTATTATTGAATTCTATAAATTAAAATAATGAATACTCAAATTTAGAATTATTTTTTAAATGTCAAACTACTCCTCCCTCCAACAGGAGTGCACTCAATGTAGAATACGATTTTTAAAGATGTATTACATGTCAGTTAGTATTATTTTAGTATTACGAGGGTCGCTTTTTAAGTTTTTACAAAAAGTGAAACAGAAACGAACAAATTGGAAACAGAGTGTTTTTTTTGCTTTTCAAAATATTTGCCTTTAAGGTTTATATATTTTTGTATCCGTTCAAACCAATTCCGAAAATGCTGTCTCCATTCTGAAACTGATATCGTAGAAGCATGCATGGTTTTAAAAGTCTTCAACAGCTTCTTGAGCTGATAAAAATCGCTGTCCACGCATCTTTTGTTCGACAAGTTTTATTTTTCTCAGCTGCATTGCGAACACAACATTTTTTAACACACTCGACTGCATAATATTTCAGCGTAGCATCAAGTCTGATCATAATATTTATAAATTCCCCCAAAGAGCGAGGGCACGGAAGCCACCCACGAATTAAAATGCCATTTTCTTTGCGATTATCATCATCATCATTCCCTTTTCAGCATCCAGTAGTGCATAGGGCGTTGCATTGGCAAATCAAATACAGTTTATTAAAATCATTTGTTATATGAAGGTAAGGTGATCAGTCCAGTAAACACTCATCCGAGGTTCTGGATCTATTTCATACATTTAATTATATGATATTTATAGGACTCAGCCGGAGATCAATGCTCACTGTCATCTAACCTACCATCATTTTAAAAACAGCGCAGAAATTGAATCATACATTTCCTGTGTTGAAACAATAGATTATCAAAATATCTTAATTACTGGTAACAAGCTGACACGTACGGATATCGAATTGCTGACAGCCAGGGAAATAGTAAACGACCTTAAAACCCCACTAGAATGTAAAGCAAACACTGATAAATAATACTATACATAAATAATAGCGCCCTTAGTTACTAGATCAGTCAGTTTAAAAGTCCGACAGTTCAGTACTCGTCAGCCAGTCACTCAACTAAAACCTTTAAGCAGTTACTATCTCAGTTACCCTGTTTATTCAACATGTTATAAATATTCAATAGAAACAAAACATCCTTTTTTCCTCTCAACCTCTAACTGGAGTAGGACTGGAGTAGGAGCTCCCATAAAAGTCAGTGCATAAATCCTACATATTCATCCACCCAGATACAGCATTTAAAACGTAAAATTAAATAAATACCACCATAATTCATTATTGAAATTAAAATGCATGCAAATATGGTTCCAAATAGGCTTAAAGTAATAATGCGCCACAGCTCTACAGATGTCATTTCGCTATAATACATAGAACAAAAGCGTTGCAATTGTTTTGTTTTGTTTTGTTTTGGTTTAACAACAGACGTGTAACGAACGGTTTCATAGCTGCGCTTGCGATTGTCGAACTGAGTACCTACGGCACATTGTTTTGCTGTAAACTATAGCTAAGTGATTAATAATCCTATTATAGAATGAGTTTTGTCCGCATGGGCGGCTCTACAGTAGTAGCGCCTTATTCTGCCCAGCTTAGCCTAAAAGTCGTCTGGTAAATTGTAAATTTCACAAGAGATTACCATTTTAGCTTTGCCCAACTGACTTCTTTTTTTAAACAAAATTTCAAGAGAAGATCTCATATTTGAGAAGCTGAAATGACTTGTTGGCTTAGTAAATATGTGAGGCTATTGAATATTTATTACAAAAACAGAAAAAACGAAAAGGAAATTTTTCACTCAAGACTTATAGGCTTAGTATTACTTTAAGGTTCTAAGAATATTATTATCACGAATGAACAAAATTAAATTCAAATATAGTTTATCAACAAAAACACCAATAGTTAAAACTAATACTAAATTTAAATATTGTGTTACGTTTCAACCGATGCGATGATTAAAGGCGACATCAACTTTACCTATAATTTAATGTCACGACATGTTAGTTCGTCATAAATCTAGATTGCACCCATCCCACAGCAATTATGCACCAATAAAGGGGAAGGTAAAACTGATTACACATTTCCGCTAACCATGACGTCATCTCGCTATGACTTCTGGAAAGCGTATTCCTGTAAATGACAGCATATATCCACTTAGAGCATGTTGTATTGAGCCCGTTAGATTGCAAAAATTGTTTTTTAAATGGGAAAGTAAGTTGATTTATCTCTCATTTTTTTTGCAATATTTTTTATACATTTTGACGAATTTTTTCAACATTCCTGTTCTCGAATTTTAATAGAAATATCAAAATAATTATTTGGTTTAGTTTTATTTGACCAGCGAGCGCTTTCGCTTAAGCAGGTATCTTCAAGACTGGTAAACTGTTTACGACACGTTCGAAAAAAAACTTACTTTACGAAATTTTATCGGTATTTTTTTCAAAATCTTATGAACTTGGGAGTTTTATAAATAAATTGACCTCTACAAAAAACACCTTCACTTTTTCTGCGCAACTCGCCCTTGAGAATTTTGCATAACCAAATTCGTCAGAATTCATCGTTCCCTTTCCGCACCTAATGGTGCATAGGGCACTGCATTGGTACACCAATCGCAGCGTATCTTGATCATTTTTGTTACATGAAGGTGAGATGATCAGTCTTACGCTTCAGGTACCAGTCCAGAGACTATGAAATATCCTAGTGTGAAAACACCCTTTTAAATAAATATTTCATATCAACCATGTCGGAAATCGAACCCGAGACCTCTTGCATGGCAGGCTAACGCTCTGACCATTACACCACGAGGCCGACGTCAGAATTACAAATCTTTTATTAATATCTTCTCGGATAAAACGAAGGTGATTTTTTGCCATTCGGAAATGAATACAGTTTAAAATAAAGCTTATTTGGATGCAGAAATGTAATTAATTATCGGATTCTAACTATTAAAAACATATCGGTGGAATCAACATTTTAATATGTACCAATTACCGAATCCTTGTCATAAAATAGTGGTTTTGACATTCCAAGAAGTTCATCAAGATTAACAGATATTTTAACAGCGATAAATAAACCTTTTAAGAACGAGAATATGGGAATCCAAGGATTTATGAGCTTATGACCTGTTATTGTCTGCTTAATGTAATTACTTTACACAGCGTATAAATTTGACTAGTCTGCTTATGTTTCAGCACACATGTTACCTTCTCCGTCTATGTTAAAATATCAATTTATTTATTGAATGCACACGATACACAATTTTATCATAGCATATTTATAATTTTTATTTCCCGACTTGTTAGAAAATTTCGTGTTAAGTCGGGACTCTTCTGTATATAAATTAAAACATTTAAATCAAGAGGTTTTAGCTCTATAACGCAACAAATCTTAATAACGATTAATAAGAGACCGTAATTAAAAACTCACAAATGAATGTTCTCAAACCGATATATAGAGTAACTGTTAATTAAGAAAGGTAAAGAAATATGAAAGAACACAGTAGTTTGCACTCTCAGGAATCACATCCGGTACTCTTAGACTCTGTCCACCCAGGAGATTTTTAATATCTTCCTGTAGCACCACATTTTCAAGGTAATAATTGATAACATCAGTCAGTCATCATAACTTTATTTTTATCTTTATAAACTCTGAATTAATTATTGAAATCAACTGGTTTTTAGATTACAAACTCATTGTCAGACGATTGAGGACATTACGCTGAGAACATGATCGCTTGTAAAGTAGGCAAGCGTGGTTATGGCTCTCGGGAAGCATCCGCAGAATATAATGACAGTTATCACTGATTACAAAATTTTATGCAATTTGGAGGAACTAATTTTTTAATTGTGTCTATCCCAGAATGAGTTTGCTAACTCATGGGAATGCAATTATGTTTTGTACATTTTTGTATTTTGAAATAAAATTTAAAAAAAAAAAACCAAACCAAACCGAAACCAACGCACACTTAAAATTCTTTTTAGAAACGTATGCTCAGAACTTAGTAATTTGCTATTTTTGAGCTGTAGTAAGGTGTCACAATTCGGTCATTAGCTTGTGTAAAGGGCCAACAATGTCAGTGATATTTCTTTTAAATTCCGGGTGTATCGTCAACTTTTGGTGCCGTTTCGTTTTTTTTTATTATTATGAACAGCCACTTTAATTTCAGTCAGTTTCTTGATGTTAACTGCCAGTGGAGAGTTCAAAGCAACCTCCAAGAGACACTGAGGGTTCATAGTGAGGGTAGAGGATCAGTTTTGGAAATGAACACGCCATATTTCCTTTACGCAGTCTGTATGTGACACGATCTCTCCATCAGAGTTTTTTTACTGCCCCCGTAGCAATCGAACGTTTACCGCAGATCTCAAGCAAGATTTGAAACAGCTTTCGTATATCATTTCTCCGAGTAGCGTGTTCCTCAGTTGCAATTAATGGGTCTAAATGACGTCGCTTATCTAACATTGCAGAAACAAAACGTCGCCTGTCTACAAAATCTTGTCGCCTATAGTTATCTCTGCGGATGTCCATTTGGTTAGAGCCATCTTCACTGTTTATCAGAGCATTAAATTTAGCGAGTTTCATTATTTCCATTTAATCTAAAATTGTTTTTCCCCCAATTTCAGGCCGAGAGCATCGTTTGCTGTCTAAACAAAAGTTGGTTACAATAATAAATACTTACATAGACTTAAATAATCAAATGTTAAAAAAAAAAAAAATCGAGTGCCTTAAAAAAAATCCTCCGAAAATCCGAAAGCCTTTTATAACATAACATAGAATTACATCTTTTATTTCTTACACAGATGACGATAGCGTTTGAGAATTTTATGGTAGTTCGACTGCAGCGCAGCGTGTTTGTGTATTTTTGTCAATACGAATTCCCTCGAGCTCCGTTACAAGATTATTAAATCTATCTAACATCGTGCTCCTTTCTTGATCTACCCAGTAGACTACATAGTAACTTTGTACGTACATATATGTATAAACCCACAGCAAAGCAACGGAACTTCTCTTTCCTTATCCGTCTGTTACAATTTAAAATGCTTTGATCAATACTGACTTTGAAACTTCCTCCAGTATACGAGATACTACGTAAAGACAATCAAGGTACAACTAACTGGCGGATGTTAAACTTTCCAATGGCTGATTCCAGGAACTTTTCGTATTGGATTCTGTTTAATTTCACCGCACCATTCCAATGCAGAGGCCTTTTTAAAGTATATAAAAAAAATTCTCATCAGTCAATATTTCAGGGAACTGAATAATTATTCCCATTTTGTTATTTTATTGTATTTTTAGCGTGGTAAAAAAAAACGTGTTTTTGAGACAGTTTCCAGTTTACGTATTGAAGTAATTTAGGCAACAAGATGATGTAATAACCCATATTTACATATTACTTATTAATTTGAAAATACTTATTCTTTTAATTACTTAATTTAAGCGGGAGAGCTATTAAATATAGACCGAAAGAAAATTCAGCAGCACATAGATTAAATAACGATATATCAAACTATGCATCACATTTAAATGAGTAAAAACATAATTTGACAAATCAAAAAAAGAAATTTACATGTAGGACATAAAGTTCAAAATTTAGATAAATTAGAAATTTTAGAAATAAAAAGGATAAAAAGTAACAAAGATAGAATTTTAATAAATCAACAGACAGAATTCAAAAACTCACCCTTATTAGTCCCCTTAGTTGGACCTTGTAAATTGTAATAAAACAATAAATGTTTTCATAGAATAGAATCCTCTCTAACAGTACACCGCCAATACATGTTTCAATAATTTGTCCCACTCTGTTCTATTGAAATATTGAGTATTGTATCTCTTTCAATTTATTTTTAAATGCATCTTCACTTAAGATATTATTTAGTTTTATATAAATTATCCTTACACTCTATAATATTCACCAGTCTGAAGATGCCCATTAGAGGGTGAAAGCGCTAATTGGTCAAACAAATAAGTGAAAGTGTACCAAGTATTTTTAATTAGTATCTTTCATGTAAATATAAGTTATTACATCATTACAATGGAATTCCATCAAGAATCGTCAGTAAAAATAATAGATAACAAAAAACTAAATATAGTTAGTGAAAATATAGTTAGTGAAAATATAGTTAGTGAAATATTTATAGTAGGTGCAATTATAGATTCGAAAACTTACATTGTATCAAATCACTGAGAGGGTAACGAAAAAGTTTACAAAAAAAATTTGGGAAGAATTAGATTTGTTGATACGGAAACATACAAAATTATTTACAGTATGATAATAAATTAAAAATACTTACACATGGACAAAATATTTACTAAATACCATGCTATTTATAAATAAAATTATTGACTCAGAGAAAAACACAAAAAAAAAATCAAAGCCAACTCGAACTTGATCATAGTAGCAGATCATGAAAAAAATTGGACTCCTATTTAGAAAAAAGTACAGTATTTTGTCATTTGGAAAATTATTTATGGAGAAAAAAAATCGAAATTCAAACATAAGGTTATGACATGTGATAACTATACAATATATTAGATCACACATAATAATATATTAATGTGGGCCCTACTTCAATTTTCAAAAATAAAAGCAAGTATTTTTAATTGATCTAATTTTGTATAATTTATATATATATTTCTTAATTATTTAACTGTGGAGTGCATTTTGTTCATTTTATGTGCCTACTTAGGAGTACCGCCAGCCGGCACTCTCGCCACGTATCACGTCAGTCCCGCGTCCCTTAGTTCCGCCGAATAAATCATCTCTTTCTTAGTTCAAGTTTAGTAAGACGTGCATAGCATTTTTACTTGCCCTGTGCAAAGGAGAAATAATTTTTATTTAAAATGCATAAAAAAAAGAAATTTTACACTTACGAATATTATAATCAGCTATCTTTATTGGAAACAAAGTTCTTTTTTTTCTTTATTTGTCATTGCCGCCAGTTCATTACTGTGACAGCTTAATAAAAATATGTAGTATATTATGCACGCGTCGAATGTTAGTAAATATGTTTTTTTTTAAATTATTATTATTAAATTGAATTATTATTATAACACTGATAACAAAGTTTTATTTTCATAATAATTTATAATGAAGTGTTAAGAAGTGAATGCCGATTCAATTTTTAAAAAGTTTTTTTTTAATTAAGAGTCCTCTAACTGCACTTAATACACTTCAAACTCTATTTACAAATGAATGATCTAGTTTTTATTTTTATTTGAGACGACTTTATTCTACTATAGTTTCACAAGTCGTTGACTTCTATAGTTCTTGAATAGAAATACTGTGGCGGCAAAGTTCTTTTGTTTGTAGTCATCCCCTAGAGTTTGTATCTAGTTGCATGTATTTCCGCATCGTTACTAATAGGAAACCTATCAGACTAGAAAACGTCAACCCTCTAAAGTTAAATGCAATGTTCCTAAAAAATTTTTTTTCTTAATTCATAAGAACTCTTGAATTACTTCTCTAAATTTTTGTATTTTTATATTAAATGTTTTATTTTCGATTATTTCATTTTTAAAGTATTTATTACTTTTAACCACAAGTTAAAAATAATTAAATAATCAATTTTGGTGATTTTTTTTCAGATAGAGTATGTTTCAATTTGTGTAAAAAAAATATAAGTCCCCAATTAAAAAAAAAACACAGAATCGTCGTAACAATTAAAAACATTTTAATAAATAGCAAAATAAATTATTTAAGCTTATAAAACAAGAATACATAACGCCAAAACTCAATTTTCGGCAAAATATTTTTACACTAGTTTGCTCTGAAATATTTATTATTGAACAGATTTAACCCTTATACTGCTAAACAACGATATATCGTTGTTGTTAATCCCTATCATAAAGTTCTAACTAGACTGATGCTGACGTCATAATCCCCAAAAGGGTAAATGAATTCGGGAACTGCTTGTTGCACTTAACCGTCAGTGGTATAAAACATTTTCAAAACATAAAAATGACTTATTCGACGGGTTATTATTTAGTTTCGTACCTATTTCAGCCCTACGGAAAATTTTATACAAAAAATGTTTTCTTACGCGCTGTAAAAATTTAAGCATTAAATTGTACGGCAAAGTTTCTTGAAAATGAATAAAAAATCATTAAAAATATTTCAATGAAAACGAACAACTTTGAACGACGTCACTTGTTCATATGAATCAATCAATGATAAGAGGGTTGTGTAAGATTTCCGGTTTGCTAATCGTCAATGGACCAATCAACAGAACTAACCGAGAAAAAGCGGAAGAGAACTTGCGACGTCACACGCGGATTAATGTCAGAAATACAAAACATTAAAACATCGTAGCGCTGATAATACGATACATAAAAATTGAAAAAAAAAGCTTTGTCTATTAACATTTTTTTTTAAAACCTCTAAACATCCTCATTATAAATTTACTTATGTTGTTTAAATTCGCAGTGCTTTTAAGAAAAGAGAAACGACTAAACACGGGAAACTTCTAGCAAGTCGGGACCTAAAACTGAACTTTTTTACATTCCAAAAACAGTGAAATAAAAAATAAATCAATGTTAATAGTTAGATTTTTAATCACTTATATGATATTTGAGGAAAATAATTATATTTGGTGTTTTCCCCGCTATTAAAACCGAGTCAGTGATTACGAAAATATTGATGTACTTCCGTAATGAATAACTAATTGAATACTTTACCTTCTATATAATAACTCTTATCTAGTGAGGTCCCTATATCACCGGAAAACCCCATAATTAAGAATATAAACAAATAAGTAAAGAGCCATAAAACATAAAAATAATTCACCATGGAACCTAATGATTGTCAATTAGGACGTTTGAATATAAAAAAATTCATTTGTTAATTTATTATAATGGGTACCCACAGTAATGGGAAATCAAAATGTTTTAGCTGTTCATTGGGTAGTAATTATTACTCTACTAACAAAACGTAATTATTACCATACAAACTCTATTCTACAAACAAAACGTAAATGAGGTATATCAGCTCGATATTGATCCAAAAATACTTCAGAAAAAGCTTCTTCGATTTCGTGCTCTTCGTAAGAGTCATATTATAAATTATTATCACAACCACTTAAAAAAATATCGTTATTGTCATATTCACTTTCGGAATAGGTTGAGCTGCTAAGCCTCCGAGTTTCTCGGCGAGGTACTATTATTTCTTTATCACTTTCACTATCCGTTATCATTTTGAATTATATATTTTGTAAATTTATTCATAATAAAAAGGACGCTTTGCAGAGTTAAATTGTTAATTAGAGTAACAAAGTAAGATTAAAAATATATATAAATGTAAAAAATATGTAATTTACCTCAGCTGTTTGTAATTTCGGCAACTGTTGTCTATCTCGCTCAGTCCATTATGCGTGAACTAGCTATTATCGAAACGGAATATTTTTCTTAGAAGAGATATCAATTTGTGAGACAGTTGTACAAAAACATATTTTTTTAAAATTTAAATTATATTATAACAACTACCAAGAAATAATATCACTTCTTTGTACATTTACCGGTTACCTTTAGATTTCAATCTAAATAACTCCCTACAAACATTTAGACATACTCAAAATATTGTTGATTAACTTGCATAAAAAATTTAAAGTAATTTTAGGCATTACCTAGGAGGTGAAATAATTTATCCAGATGAAACTTACCGACATCAATAAAGGTTTCAGCTCTTTTAGTTTGCAAAAGTCAACAGATGGAAGAGTTGAGGTAATGTAAAAATTATTATGAATATGTATGTGTAGACATACTCAGAATAGTGAATATCTCGCAGTGTGTAAAGTGGTAATTTAAACCAGCCAATGACAGATCATAAGTCCTGTAAATGCCTAGACTTCCATATTCCCTTGGCAAAAATGTTTTTCCTCTCTGTTGCAACAAATTTCAAGATATATTTTACTCAATTTTTGTTTAAATGCATTGATTGAAGTGGTAGGTTTGATAATTTATAACAGAGCACTTTGCTCCGCAATTAACGAAAAAACTATAATAATTATTTCGTTTCAATAATAACAAGGCGCCTTGAGATTGCAGTACGAGATCAGTTTGTTTGTTTTTATTTTCAATTAAGAAAGGGTTTACAACCGCTGTACGAAAATTGTCTATTTGCGGCACGAGTTGTCCATCTTGCTCACTCCATTAGGCTTGAATTAGATATTTATGAAATGGAAGATTTTTCTTGGAATTGCTATTAATTGATAAAACAGTAGTGTGTTTGGAAAACAACGTATTCGATAAAATATTTTTGAAATGTATAAATAAGAGGATTTCTGATTAGATTCTTGAAAAACTGCGTAGCAGCGTAAGGGTTAAGAAATAAAAATCCATCAAGTGACGCCCGGCAAAAAACGTGTACTAAATGTATAATTCTGATAAGAAATTTGAGCTGATAATTACTGGGATTTTTAAAATTAAGAATGAAACAGCTTTTATTTTACAAATTGCGAGAAACGATTGGTTCTGTAATTTCAATAAATAATATTATATGGGCATATTCATTCACTAACGAAGAACGAATTTTTTATTTGGTTGAAGAAATGCCGAAAAATAAATTATAAATTTAAGTTTTTTTTTTCATATTCTCTAATTGTAAGTTTTTTTTCTTGTACCTATTGTAACGAGTATATTTCATCTTGTCCCATTTTTGAGCACCGCGTAAATATTTAAGATTCAGAATTTGTATTTTTGTACGCTCTACACCGAATTTGGTCATAACGCTGGAACCCGCGGCACTTGGAAAGATAACGAACGGGTCGGTTGAAATTCCTTAAAAGGGAAAGTGGTATTCACCAATTGGAAAGACGTGAATTCTTAATTACTGGAAGCTTCGATTTTGGACGTAAGTACAATGAATTTAAATTTGTTATAACGGATTATCGTTTCGAGATGGCCGAAAACAGAATCTAATGGTGTATTTTTTTGTTAAAAAAAACAGGCTTCCAAAAATCCTATTATTATATCAATTAAATATCATGGCATAAAAACCATCTTAATAATCGATTATCATTTACATCTGTCTAAATCTTGACAATTTGATGTCTATAGAATTTAAAGCATTTTTGATAACCAGGTACCTGCGAGAAACGACAATAATGCTTGTTCTCTGAAATTCATCGCTGCAATTATTCTGAATGCGGACAATCTTTGACGAGGCGTGAAATTCTGTTTGATAATTATGATGTTTTTCAAATAAGCCTTTAAGATGGAATTCTTCACGATGGATTAAATATACTATTAAAACAAGAACAATAAATATCTACAAAGAAATAATTTAGTGGGGTTTTCATTTGTGTTAAATTGTAATATTTTAATATTTGCAATTGATTCATTAATCTTTAAAACTATTGAAATTTGAACTTCCAGGTAGTAAATTTAGCTAGGTAAATTCACTTAAACTTAACCTGAATTGTCTAGAAATATTTATTAAAATTCACGCAGATAAATTGCTTGTAAAAGAAAATTATATTTTCGAAATGAAGCCTTTGTTATTTCACAATTACCTGTTTAACATATTTTAATTAATGATGCCAAGAGATTATTTTACTGTCGAATCCTATTTTTTAAAATGATTTATCACATATTGTTATAAATAAATGATTGTTGTATACATTTTTGGAGAGATTCTCAAATTTTCCGACCGAGCGAAACTGGTGGTAGCGTATACTTTTTGATTGATTTGTTTTGTATTTATTTTATTCGTCTTACTTTTTGCATTGTCTAAATACAATGCACAGAGCTAAGATGTTAATAAATTGCTGCGTAAAGTCACCTTTTAGTTTTTCTCCATATAAGTAAGGTCCAATTTTTTTGTGAACCTTTATAATTTGTTGATACATTTAGTGTTAACTTTTTTATTATTTTATGGAAGTTGGACAAAATTCTCACTCCTCACTACAGTACGTTACTTATTGATGTGCAAAATACAATATTTAGTATTAAAATATTAAATGTAAGTGTACTTGTACCGCGAACTCTGGAAAAAATAAAATAAAATGTTAAAAATCTTAAGTAAAAAAGTATAAAATAAGTGGTAAATACACATCCATTAATATAAGTTTACATAAATAACAACAGTGAAAATATCATAAATTAGGACAACAAGTCTAGTGTAAAAAGTGTAGGTATAATATAAATATATTGTGTTTTACTTTATTAGACTACGATTGTTACTACGAATTCAATTTTATATAACTGACTACGATGGCTAGAACTAAATTAATTCAATATGTAGGTATTTTTAAAAATTTAATTATCAGAGAAGCGATTTGCTGATGAATGTCGAGAAATCGAATGTGATGGTTTTTGAAAGAAATGAAAGTATGACTAAATGTGAAATCACTGTGAATGGAGTTATACTAAAACAAGTATAGGAATTTGTGTATCTGGGAAGTATGTTCACTAGGGATGGAATGGCTGAGAAAGATATTGAAAGGAGAGTGAGTGCCGGGAACAGAGTGAACGGTGCACTTAAATCGACCTTGGCAAATAAATGCTTGTCACAAGAGGCAAAATTGGCAGTTCACAACGGAGTCCTGGTCCCGTCCCTGAAGTATGGGAGCGAAGTATGGACTTGGAAAAACAGGGATGAAAGTAGGCTGAATGCTGTCGAAATGCGATCTCTCAGGCAAATGTGTGGTAAAACTATATACGATAGATGCACAAATGTTGAGATCCGTACATTATGTAAGACTGAGACAAGCATTATCGACAAAATCGAGAAAGGAGCTCTGCGCTGGTTTGGACATGTAGAACGAATGTACAGCGAGAGAACGGCTAAGAATATTTACAATGCGAATGTTGATGGATGCAGAAATAGAGGAAGACCGAGAAAGACATGGCATGACCAAATCCAACAAATACTTAAAGATGGACATGTCAAAAATCGGAATAATCGGCGCGCGTGCATGAGAAGATGTATGAATGTAGAGGAAGCGAGATCTGTATGCAAAGATAGAGTGATGTGGCGTTCTATCCTCTCTGCCTACCCTTACGGGGAAACGGCGTGATGGTTTATTTGTTTGTTTGTTTAATTGGATTTATCGTATGATTTTGTTCTTAAATAATCCCGATAATTATTTTTATAGGGTTAAATAATAAACCTAAATATGTACATTTTTATTAAGATAATGTGTTTCCCTTTCTACAAAATATAATGCAATTTTAAGTAAATAAGCATTTAAACAAAAACAACACTTATGGAGCTCTGGTTTGAATTATTACTTCGTATACTGAGTAACATTCACTTATCGATATTTACATGTATTTCCACACGTATGTATTATATTTATGTAGCATAATGTTCGAGATACATGAAACTGTCTCATGCTAGTTTCTACCTCCAATTATTATTGTTGAGTATGCTAAAGCCGGGTTGGTTGAAATTATTTAATCATTTAGTGGTGAAAAGTAGTATTTTATTAATTTTTAATAAATAACATTTTTGTGTTGGAAATCGTAACATTCCAAATGAGTCGATGTATCTTTGTAATACATAGTTCTGGTATGTTAAATTGTAAATCTACTGCAGTGTAAAAGTCTCGCGTTTCTTAAAAATATGTTTCCCTTTTTACTTCCTACTTCCAACAATATCTCCACACACTTATTTATCTCAATATTGCGTTCCCTCGGCGCTTGATCTTACTTCTAAGTACCATACCGATCCATATACTTGTGAGTTTGTGTACATGCGAATGTATATTCGTGTATACGGAATATATACCTAACATTAATATACTAAATGTTGAATTGAAAAATAAAAATAAATGCTTTAATATTATTGCCATTTACAGAACTCACGCATCTGTAATCTCGTAGTTTAAAGATGGATTGAAAATATTCTATCGGCATTAAAAAAAATATATATATTACTGGTGAGATAAATTTAAACATTGCAGATAATTATTCTTCAAATTGTAAAAATATAGCATTATATGTTAGCCGAGTTAAATTATTTTGCATTTATAAATTCATTTGCTAGAAATATTCTAGGTCAACGACCTTTATGCCTGGATCACAAATATTGCTGACTTTGAAAATATTATTTCTGCAGTTATTCATATATCAACAACTGACCATTTTTCTTGTATTTTTTATTACAAATATAACATTCCACACTTCCCGGTGTTCAAACAAAATAAAAAAATTAAATTAAAACTTAATCTAGAAATATTAAAAAAAAATAGATGCTGTAAATTGGTATGAATTGTATCAAACTAATGAAGTTAATCAATGTTGCTAAATGTTTGAAAGACAATTATGTAAACTTGTGGATGAATCATCGAATATTTTGTTTAAAAAATATCTAATTATAAACCTATTAAACTTTTGATTACTCATGGTTTAATCGTGTCAAGACGTCATAAGGAATTTCTTTTTAAATTAGTCAACAAACAACCTAAAAATGAAAAACTACAAAAACACTTTAGAACATTTAAAAATAAACTTTCAAAATTGATAAAAAAAAACCAAAGAAAATTACTATAAAAAGAGGCTAGAAATAACGGAAAACGACACAAAGAGAGTGTGGTCTGTTATTTATGAAATAATGGATAAAAACACGAACAAGAAAAATAAAATAAGTTCAATAAAACATGAAAACCCCATAACATGCTGCGCAGATAATCCTTTAAAAGCAGCAAATATTTTTAACACGTACTTCTCAAATTTGGGAAAAGTCTCGCTCAGCTCATACCGATATATTCAACGACAACTGCTGAATTAATTTCCAATACTGATTTTGTCTAAAAAACAAATATATTCCAACCTACTACAGAGGACGAAATAGAGTCGATTATCGGTAGCATGAAAGGTGGTTCTGCCCCAGGTTTTGATGGTCTTACTGCTGAAACCTTAAAATATGTAAAAAAATAAATATCTAAACCTCTCAACCATATTAACAATGTAAGTGTTCAAAGTAGAAGGTTTCCATGCAACTATAAGAAAACCATAGTAACACCAATTTTTAAATGAGGAAATCCAGATGAAATAAATAACTACCGATCCGTCTCCGTAATATCTAACATTGCAAAAAATTTTGAAAAAATAGTTTAAAAAAGGACGGTAAATTTTATTCAACAAAATAATATAATACATGACAACCAGTTTGGATTTATGGAAAACAGAAGTACCCAAGATGCCATAGCAAAATTATCAAAGTTTATACATTACTCTTTGGATCAATCATTAAAATGCATCGGAATTTTTATCGATCTTAGAAAAATATTTGATAGTATTTCTCACCAAAAACTAATTTTAAAACTAAATAATGTTGGAATAACATCCAAAGCACTTGAATGGATAAAAGCTACCTCCAGAAGCGACCCCAAGTGGTTAAGATTAATAATATACATAGTGAATCAGAAACTAGTGATTTTGGTTTTCCATTAGGTACAGTTTTGGGACCATTGCTATTTATAATATACGTCAATGATATTTTTACACAGCAACTAAATGGCAAAATTATTTCCTACGCTGATGATACAGTTATAACAATAGAGGGTGCAGACTGAAAAACTGTTAATAGTCTGGCCAATGAAGAGATGAACGATCTAAAACACTGGTTTGATAAAAATCTTTTATCATTAAATACCGAAAAAACATAATTAATGTCGTTCACTGTATACAAATTCAACATTTATCCACAAATAAATATAATTATACACAATTCCAAATGTAATTAAATAAAAAATTGTAAACAAATATGTTCAAAAGTTAACCCAAAAAATGATATTAAATATCTAGGTCTGGACCCAAATTAAAAATGGAAAACACAAATTAATACATTGGTTAAGCGAATAAAAAAGTGTATATATATATTTTTATAAGACTGAAAAATATCCTTAAAATTGAACTATCGAAAACCGTATACATATTATTCCATTGTACAATCTTTACTACAATATAGTATTATTGGTTGGGGAGGTTTCTACACAAGTATTATAAACTCAGTAAAAATAGCGCAAAGATTGATAATTAAAGTGAATTAAAAAAACCATCAACACACCGAATTATTTTAAATTTTTAATGATCCATCAATTGACAGAATATTTAAAAAAATGTTTTTTAATCTATAAAGAGAATAAAAAAAATCCATACATTAAGTTATTCACGTAGACGCCAATACTATATTAATATGCCAAAATTTAATACTAAACATTTTGAAAAGAGTTATGTATATCAGGGAATAAATTTCTAAAACAATTTGCCGGACGAAATAAAAATTATCGATGTCTACAAAATTCAAACTAAAGGTAAAAATATTTGTTTACTAACCTCCTTAATGAAATGTTGCTTTTTAACATTTAAATCAAATTTAAGTTTTTTATTTAAAAATTAAGGAAACATGTTTTTTTAAATTTTTTTTTTTTACAGTACTTGAAGTAACTTGAAAACCTTATTTTATAATTTTCTTCGCCATGTTATAATGTGTATGTGGGTGAATGTGTATGTGCGTGTGAGTGAGTTTGCGTGTGCGTGTATGTGTGGATATGCGTATGTGTGGATATTTATACATACGTGCGCACGCATGCGCATTTGCATGCATATGTATATGCTTTTATTTATAAAAAAATGTTTTATGTACCTTTATTTATTTTTTAAAGTATTTGTTTATTTTGTACTTAAATTATTGATATTGTAATACCACAGTAAGTACAAGAGGTTGCTTCTTTTTGGTGTGGTATTTCGTTTCGTTTTTTTGTTTCTGTAATTTTGCTTTATTATGTATTTCTTTCTGTTAACACGTTGTAACTTTTTAACAATATTAAAAAAAATATTTAAAAAATAAAAAAATATTACGAATATATTATATATCGCGACGATTTATAACAATTCATTGTCCGAGTATTAATTTTAAAAGAAAAGTACACTAACCGAATTTACATCATACGTAAAATATTTTTTTTTCATGTATTTATATCCAAATTATTAGCTTTTATCGCGCCTTCGCTCGATGGTATTTAAGAGAAATTAAATAAACAATTCATTAATTTAATGAAATTAAAAAATCGCAATTGAAAAATATCTTTTTTTTACATAAAAAGTAGCCCTTATCGATTCCCGGTTCTCCAAGTATCGATATGCAAAAACTACTTTATGTTAGTCGATGGGACGTTGCACCGTTACTGCTTTAATAATTATTCATTATCCACTTAGAATTTATTTTCGACTTAACATTTTCACTAGGGAGTGATGTTTTTTTACAGCTCAGAGCATCCGAGATCCCAACTAACCAAGGTCCAAAGAGCCGATCAACTGAGGTCCGCAGGGGTGATTTAATAAATCCATAAGGACAGATTCATTAAGGCCCTCAGAGCCAATTCAATGTGGCCGGAAGGGCAGATTTACTAGCATGTAACAGCCAGATAAAGCCGAATGTTCTTTGCTAGTTATTAATAAATCCGTTTTTAATGAAGGGCTGCTTGCTCTTTTATAAAAAACTGAATGTTCTGGTCATTTAGGCCTTGCGAAGCTACTTTTAATAAAAAAATTGATTCTGTTTGAAACGGAACGTACAGTCACATAACTCGTACTTTTATATCACTGTAGGTTAAGTTACAAAAAGCCAAGCTGATGGAACAAATTTACAAATCACCACAAGCAGTTTTTGCAATGTTAGGCCAAAATCTTTTTTTTTTTTTTAATAGTCCTGATTTTTGGCATGTGATTCTAGCTACCCTTGAAGTATCCCCTCCTTTTCTCTCCCTTTACAAATGTGTACCTATCCGTGTGCTATTATTATATTTACTATTTTCTACGAAAACCGTTAGATGTTAAAACTGTCAATTGCAAAAATTATTTTCATAAAATTATCTACAAAACAATATTGGTTTCATTTTGATAAAATTCATAGATTACGAAATATTACTTGTAGGGATGCTAGTTGAAAGCAAGCATTGAGTGGGTAAATAGCCATTTTCCTATTATACTTTACTGCGCTTAGTTGTTAAATAGGGCGGCGGCGAACTTCTCTCCCGCAGTGACTATCGCTTGTCTGTATACCACGTAAATATATATTATACCTCGCTCTTTTCAGGAGAGAACACTTTCCATCCTCGACAAAGCACATCATTTTTCAGCTATTCCTTTTCCGCCCAAGCTGCTAGACTTTGGAATGAGCTACCTCTTCATATAAAAAAATGGACCTTCTCTAGCCACCTTCAAGAAACGCCTGAAACATTATTATATATCCCCAGAATCCTGAACTCCTTTTTACGTTTTTTTTTTTCATATATTTTTTTATCTCTTTTTCTTTCCTCGGTTCCTCTTTCTCTCTTTTTCCAATCTCATTATCTGATCCTACTTTCCTTATCATTTATTATGTATAACATAATGTACTTTTTTATTAATGTTAATATTTACAAATTTACTATTATGCTCAATGTTTGTTTTTGTAAATTTATTTATAATTTTAAGCTTTCAGAATTTCACTCGTCCATGCACTTTGTAGCTGCAAGACGATTAGTAATCTAGCTTCAATAGGTAAATGTTATCAACTATCAAATATCTAAATTTAGTAAATGAGGTCTATAATTCCAATCGTCCATGCGCTCAGTAGCTGCAAGACTTGTTGAAATCTAACTTCTTTTTTTATAAACTTGTTTTTAATTTAATTTTTTTAAATATCACTAAATCTCTTAACTTTATTGTCAAATAAAAAATAAAAAATATAAATAGCGGCTAGATTTCTTATTTGACCAATAGTAAGAGATTTAGTGCTATTTAAAAAAATTAAATAAAAAACAAGTGTATAACAAAAAGCAAGTAGATTCCAACCGTCCTTGCACCTCTTTAGCTGCAAGACGTGGTGGGATATTTATTTATTGTACAGCGCCCTTGAGGTGATTTTCACAAAAAACGGCGCCATATAAATTATCCATATATATGCGCAAGCCTTATTTCCCAATTAACAAAACAGCTATTATTTTTAATTAATTAGGTTTTTATCATTCTAACATAAATATGTATGTATTATTTTATATATATTTATGGTTTTTAGTTCAAAACGTTGAATATCTCATCTTTGGTTTTTTGGTTGGCTGGAAGATATTGCTTTCAGCAATAAGTCCAAAAAAGTACTCATTCTTTGTACTTGAAATTAAAATAAACAAATATAAAAAATGTTGATGTTTATTTCTAGGCTTGTTTTTTTTCCTTTCCCGGAAAGGCACTTGTGTCACAATTCGTAAATGCGTGACAGAATTAAACGCCCTTTTTCATTGCACTTAAGTCTTTTTTTATTTTGGCGCTTTTGAAAGTTTTCCCTGGTGTTTTGGCTGATGGCAGGTATAAAACTTTTATATTTGTACCCTATTTTTATTTTTTTAGGAACTTAACTCTGAAGCAATGATATGTCTATAATACTATCAAAAACATATTGTATTTTAAAATGATACATTATTTAATATTAAGCAAGAATTGAAAAAATAAATACTTATATTGTAAGATATTGTAAGCTATCAAAAATATAAATTTGGTTTTTTCCTAAGAAAAGAGAAAAATGAAACTGTTTTTTTCAACCAAAACTGTACATGGAATAATTTGGAATATTGTTATATGTATGTTATCTACCTAAACAGTTTTGCTGTAAAAGTTCTGTAGGCGAGAGTCGATAAATTTCATGAAAATGGTTTGTATCGATCTGGATTTTTTTAAATGTAAAAAGTTATCAAAATTTCGATAAAAATGGTAATCAGTCGGAGCAAGGGCCGGCGAGTATGGTGGATTACGGATCAGCTCTTCCAGCTTCGAGACCGTCTGCCCGTCTGCTGTGAAGTGCGGCCGACGACGCGCGACGCCGCGACGCCGCGACGCCGCGAAGCAGCAGTGGGGATGAGCGACTGACTAACTTCGGTAGTTTTACTGCGAGCTTCTCCATCATTGTCTGCGATTCTTCAGATGCAGTTTAGCCAAATCTCTTAAGGTGCCAGGTTCGAGTCCTGGGCCGCGACTTCAAACGCTATCTTCATCGGTACATATCGAGACGGCATAAAGTAAAATTGATATTTATGTACGAAAATGTGAATATTTGTATGAAAATTAAAACTATCTTTGTCGGTAACCTTTAATTGAACATTTTAGAAAAAAAAATTGCATATGTTTTTTAAAACAAAACTAAAACTACTTTTAAGATATAATGAGGAACTTCAGCTCTACGGAAATCGGATACAATAAATGTTTTCTTTTGCGTGGTAAAAAATTAGAGCATTAAATTGTACGGCAAAGTTAATTGAAAATGTAGGGAAAAAAACAATCTACTTTGAACAACGTCACTAATTCATATGAACCAACCGATGATAAGAGAGTTATGAAAGATTTCCGATTTGCTTACCGTCAATGTACCAATAGGCAAAACTATTCGAGAATAAGCGGAAGAGAACCTCCGACGTCACTCGCGGAGTTATTTCAGAAATATAAAACTGTAAAAATCGTAGCGCTGATAATCCGAAATATAAAAATCAACAAAAAATGTTTTGGTTTAGTTAAATAGTAAACCATTCAACTTCCTCATTTGAATTTGATTAAAATAGTTGTAGTACCTTTGTAAACTTGTAGTGCAAACCTTTTCGATACATGTAGTCATATATTTTTTTCATCCTTTTTATAAAAAGTAAATGAAGGAGATAAAACTCTTTGGCAATTTGAGGTTAGTTAAATTTCCGTAACGCAGATTATTGTTGCCAAAAATTGTGGATGTAGATGGTTACGTTCCGTATGGTGTACAGTGTACATGTACATACACATTATATTATGTGCTTAGGTATCTGCGAAATTCGAAACGTAATGGATTAAATGAAACGCGGTTAGAATAGCATAATATGTCGAGTTCTATCTGAACGTCGAAAGCTATGAAATGTGGACAGAAGTAGAAATAGTGATCAATTTCAATTCAAACAGAGATGCCATTTGATTGCAAATGTAGAACAGAGGCCTCTAAACCGTAAGCCGCGGCCCTAAACTGACTGCTATTTAATTCGCCACATTTATTGTATTTCATTCAATACTTCACAAAAATATATTCTTCTTCTTTCTGCGCCATATCAGGTCTCCGACGTTGGCGATCACTCTAGAGTAGGCATTCCGGTTCTGCGCCAACTGGAACAGCGCCTCAACCCCACGCACTCCCGTCCAGTCGCGGATGTTTCTCAGCCAGGATATCTGTCGCCTTCCAGCTCCACGCTTTCCCTCGATCTTTCCCATCATTATCAGCTGTAGAAGCGTATATTTGCTTCCGCGCATGATATAACCCAGATATGCGAGTCTTCTCTGTTTTATTGAGGACAGTAGTTCTTTTTCGGCACTGGCTCGTCTCAACACCTCCACGTTGGTCACTAAATCTGTCCACGGGATTTTCAGCATTCTCCGGTGAAGCCATATTTCAAAAGCCTCTAATCGGTTCATGGAGTTCACCTTGAGAGTTTATGTTTCAACCCCGTAGAGCAGTATTGACCACACATAGCACTTGACCATCTTCTGTAAAAATATATTACAAAATTGAATTTACAATGTATTCCTCACTGGGAAAACCCATGCCGAGGAAGACATTTTACAATTTTATTTTAGTGTGAAATATATTTTTTTTTACATAACGAATTGTTTTAGATTGTTTACATAGACATAGAGAAAATAATTTAATTTAAATAAAAACACATTGTTACAAGTATCAATTAAGCGTTGGATTATCGGAATTATAGGGTGACTATAGTTTCCGGGTTGATTCCATTTCTATCCATTAACATAATTTTTATTTTCCGTTTGAATTTGGAATATATGGCAAAAACATTTTTTGAAAGACTGTTGAGGATTTGGGTCCAAGATATAAGTGGAAACATTGACCATAAGATGTTCTCATTCTCGGCGCGCGTTGACGCTGGCTTTACCTTTTTAAACAAGAAATTATTACTCAAGAAAATAAATGCATTCACTAAAACTGACACGCGAACGTAAAAACAGACCTAGAAAAAGTTATTAATGTTTTTGTTTTTCCTGGAGAATTATTTTTTGTAATGTGAATTGTTTTCATTAGTGCCGAATAATTTCATATTATTTTCGAGAATGAGTTTTATGCCTGCTTACTTTGCAAATTCTTCAATAAACATGTATGCAATACTTAAAACAGTCTTGCCTAATTTCTATAGCACCGTTTTTATGGTACATTATCCCAAGGGCGTTTTACAATTCTTTTTTCCCTTACATATAGATGGCAACCATGAAGTTTTGCATTATAAATAAATTGTCTATGTTTTATGAATGTATGTATGTGTATGCGCATGGGCGAATGTACGTGTGTGTGTATATGTGTGTATATATATATATATGTATGTGTGTATATATATACATATATGTGTATGTGTGAATGTATATGTAGCAAAATGTGTATACGAGTAAGTTTTTATTTTATTAGTATGTGCTCTCTATTAATTTGTTAACTATTATCATTTATTAGAATGTAATTGCCTGTATGTATGTACCCTTGTTAGCTAAGCAAAGTGAACGTCAAATTATATTTTTGATAAAAGGTGTAAATAAATAAATAAATATTCTAAACTGAATTAACCCTACAGTAAAATATTTACATGTACTGTTTACCAACATAGTTGCAATATATAATACATATTCTAAAACTATGACAATGTGTTTTAATTTCGCTACATGAAGCGTATGCGCTTCATTTCGATAGCACAAAGAAAAGTCAATAAAAATAATATAATAAATATAAATTGGGACAGACATTGTACTGTGGATCAAAAGGCTTGGAGACTCCCGATGGCGATGTGGGGAATCGTATAGTCGATACCCAAAGGAGGTATTGTGTGATCGTATCTGTCAAAATGTACCCTGTGTTGAAACATAACCATTCACATTAGCGCCATTCAAAGGAATGATTCGAGCGATTGGCATTGATCGTGAATATAACGTCAAGTAGCGAGACGGAAACATTGCCTGACGGAATTATATGTTCCTTCCCTTCGACTGCCTTTATCTCCTCCCCTCCAATAAATGTACATTCTGCATACATAAAAGGCAATGTTCGTATGTGTGTCCTCGATAGACTAAATAACTACTAAACAGTTTTACGTGCAGTTTTTTTTCTAAAATGATGAGCTTTAGGCTAAGTATTTGTATAGCTCTTAAAACCTTCAATTTAATCTGCAGAAAAAAAGCTAGAGGCGTAAATGTTTTTTTTATCCTTAACTAGGGTTACATTTAACGAAAATGCATTTAATAAAAAAATTGGGAAGATGTTATTTTTTAGTGTTAAAAAAATGTTTGTTTACGAAGGTTTACTAACAACATTCTTTTTTTGTGGATCCCAATCAGATTTTTTTCTTAAATTCCTTATAATTTCTACCCATTAATTCCTTTTTACTGGGTTTTTAGTAATGCTAAAAAAATATTATCCGACATTTAATACATTTTTGAAAATCGTATTTCTTCCTACATAGAGTGCACTCCTGTTGGTATGCGAAAAAGAGTTTGACATTTGCAAAAATAATTATTTATTTGAAAATGAATTATTTGAAGTTTTACAATTAAATCATAAATAATTACCTAGATTAGATAATGCGGCCTCCGTGGTGTAGTGGTCAAACCGCTTAACTCACACACGGCCGGGTTCGAATCCCGGTGAGAACACAAAAATTAAAATGTGATTTTTCTCAAGCCTGGGTGTTCTGTGATGTAATTCACCACTGTAATTGGGTCTCCTGGCCTGTTGTGGTGCAAAAATAAATACATAAATACCTGCATATCAATGAAAATTTATACCAATTTTTTAAAGATTATCCGAACAGTTTTTAAAAGGCTTTCACGACATAATCAGACATTCTGGTTAAAAATTAATGTCAAGCTGACGTCAAAACACGGCTGGCGGTTAAATAATGACTAAATTCGCGTTGGGCATGAGTAAAGTGTCATCATTTAAGAAAGCTAAGGGTAAAACATGGTCTGACTTTTCTTTATTTATACGTATTCCCGTATTTTATCAATGGATTATGGCACTAGCAAATAATATAGAAAGATTTTACTATAAAATTTAGCAAAACCTATTACCGACATCTCACAAAATTTTATGCAAGCTGCAATCCAGCAAACTTCTAGTTACATTGTTTTAATATAAAAGCACCAGATGTTACAAACATAAATTAATTAATGTTTTTCTCGTACAAGTTAAGGTTTGGGGATATCCAAAATACAACATGATCATATTATAGTCTAGACAAGATCGAATTATTTAGGTGCAAGTAATCTGTCTGACCTTTTCTGCCTCATTTATTCAAAGAAAAATAAATTATAAGTTTACTGAACTACTTAACCTGACAGTTCTGTAGAATTCAAGAAAATTTATGATTGGAAATATAAATCAATTAAAAACCAGAGGTTAATCTCAAACACCATGGTAATCTATATATATATATATAAATGATAAAAATTTAGGAACGAATATGTGTTTTTCATCGAACTTACTTTCGACTAAAATTCATTTATTGAAAAATTTGGAGAGTGTTAGTTTTTTGTAAATTAAAAAAGTTTGTATTTTAAAGTTTACAAACATCAATTTATTTCAATGGATACTGAATTCACCAATTTCCTCATAATTTCTTAATTTCTACATTTTGACTTGATTTTAATGGATTTTAGTAATGCTTAAATAAATTTTAATGACATTTGATAAACTTTTGAAAAACGGATTCTTACACAAAATGTACTACTGTTGGTACCTAAGTAGCGCAAAGTTTGACATAAGCAAAAATAATTCTATATTTGAAAATTAATAATTTTGTGTTTTGGAATTCAACCATAAACGTACCTAGGTACCTAATTACTAATGAAAAGTTTCACCATCTTTTTTATATTTATTCGAACGGTTTTTAAAAGTTTTTCACAAAACAATTAGATATTTTGGTTTCGAATTAAATGTCAAGCTGACGTCAAAACACGACTGGCGGTTAAAGAATGACCAAATTTGCGTTGTGCATGAGTTTGTCATAATTTTAAAAGGCTCAGGGTAAAACACGGTCTGACTTTTCTTTATTTATACGTATTTCCGTATTTTCTCCATGGATTATGGCATTAGAGAAGTGGTTTTTGCATGCTTTTGATTTGAGCACAACGAGGCCTCTTAGCCAATCACATGAGGAGATAAAACGAAAATCTTACCCTTATTACAAACATATAAATAGCTTAAAAAAGTCCAAAATAAACAACGTGTGTATTTACGAAAAAACGTCTGTTCGACCAGCTAATAGCAGGCAAGCCAACGTTAGGGCAGGACAACGTCAGGGCAGGACAACGTCTGCCGGGTCCACTAGTGTATAATTAAATGCTCTCCCAGGCTCCAATAACAAATTACAGGCAACGAAAATGTCCGATATTCGCTGACACACACAATGACGTCACAAATCTTGATGAACAAACTATAGTCCAGTGGGATTTAAACTTGCTGCTGCTCTCCAATGACTTCTTCAGATGCAGATGTCAGGGTGCCGATTAAATTCTATCAACATGAGATCGAGGTTAAATTTGGTCAGATGTTGTCAAGTGTCAGTTAAATCAGGCCACGTGGTTCGGGATAGATTTTTAAATATCTACACGGGACCCACATCAAATATGCTTGTTAAATACAAAGTATACTTTTCACATCATCTTGATAAATAAATATTCAAAAAGGAAAAGGGTGGGGGATTTGTGAAGCCTATCGTCTTACTAACTTGCTAAACTCCAATCTCCGAAAATGACAATTTTACAGGAGGGTGAAAAAACATTATAGTTTTTTGAAATTATACTGTTTTTTTACCCTCCTGTAAAAAAAATATTTTTGTAGATTGGAGTTTTGGAAGTTAGTCAGACGCTATATTAATGGATGAAAACAAAATGATACTAGCGAATCGAACTGGGAGTGATTTCTAAAAAAAAATAAAAGTTTGTTCTAATAAAATAAATAAAACGACTTTGGTTTTAACCACTAACTTTTTGTTTTTGTTAGTTCGCTCACATCTTAATGAGATGCTCACTTATCTGCTTGATTTCACTTCTTGAATATTAGATGGCCTTGCACAGCGTGGATTCTTTATATTTTTTGTTGGAAGCCCAGCTTCCGAAAAGCTTGATTTCAGCATCAATCCATTTTTCTTCGTCCGCGATAATTGTGCCGTTCGATTCCTCTCTACTTTTCGCAACTTCGATTGTGCCAACTAAACAAGTCGCCAAAAGCAAACGCGGGGCTCAATGGAGTACTTTTTTTGACTCGCTACAATATCAAACTTTCGATTGTGTTTATTTAATCCATATGTGAGCATATACTTAAATCTAGTAATAGCAAAGCGTTGTCGAGTTCAGCTCATATTATATAAATATAATCAAAGACGCTTCCGTGCCGCATTGCTTTCAGTTGTTCACTGTAAATAATGCAACGTGGAAACCCCAACCAAAAATCAAAAATTCTCACAAGGACAAAGAGTCTTAAACGATTTTTTTTTTTTCATAAACGTCATCAATTGCCTTTAACATATTGAACATAAATATGAAAAAAAAAAACATATATAAATACATAACAAAAAAATATAAAATTGCACAACATAATACATACACAATACATAAGCAACCAAAAATATTGACGAAATAAAAACATAAATATGAAAAAACAAAAAAAAGAAAAATATTTTAAAATATAAAGAAAAGTTGAAGAATAATGTTGCGAGAGAAAAAAAGAAATCATTTTATAACTATCAAGTCCAGAACCAAATATATCAGCCTTGTCCTCATAATTGATCACTTTATAAAGTAATATTAGGTCAGTTAAGATTCTTCTATCAGAAAGTCTTCAAATATTTGCTGAAGATAACAATTGATTATAATTAAATAAAGCCGCTGGAATATGAAGTTTAAAATTAATATATTTTAGAAATTTCTTCTGGACGCGCTCTATATGGAAATATACTTACGTAGTATTTACATGGGCTATAGGTAACTCGACGTGTTCCCGGCAGGACGAGGTAGGGGTACACAAATGCACGAAATTTAAGTGGCCGAATGTTAATAGTTTATGGGATATTAGGAATTAAGCGATTTTATGAAAAATACCCATTTTTAATAATTTAAAAAATGGCTAATTTAATGTGATTTAAATATTTTTTTATTTATAGGTGATTTAATAACAAAGATTAATAAGCAATAAAATATCTAAAAAGATAATAATATTTTTTATTTTATTAATATTTATTACGTTACTTTCCAAAAAAAGTTGTACAGTTTTAAAAATCACTACCACATTAAACGTACAAATTACTTATAAAACATCCTCGTTTCATAAGTTTTCCAAAAAGGTATAAAAACCTATATTTTTATTAGAACAACACATCCAAAATGTATTTTTATCTTGGCTGGGTACGAAGAATCTAATGAAGGCTCAAACGAATTTTAGATTATTAAATTAAAGGAATGCTTTTGTTATTTATATTTTTTAAAGATCTTGTTCAATGTGAGCTCCACGGTTCCGAATACAAATACGGATCCGTTTCCTCACTTAAGTTTTTGCGACACGTGATGAGAATGTGGTCTTCATTCGCTCGGCCGCACTCCTGATTTTTTCTTTGAGTTCTTCAAGAGAATTTATTGGGGTCGAGTTACCAATAGCCCTGTATAGTTCAATAACATATTTTTGTGTGATTTTTTACTATCAGAAAACATATAGTAAATTTTTTGAATAATTGATTAATACTTACCCTTATCTGCTCTCTATGGCGCATACAGCTCTGTATTTACCTGGCTTTACAAAATACTTTAACGCCCCACATAAGCATCATAAACTACGTAATCCTGACGTTTTCAGAGAAACTCGATTACAGCATATCAAAATCTCTTCTCTCGGATGTGCAGGCAGTACAACAAGGTTCACAAGCTGAACTCAAAAATAATTTATTTCTTCATAATTTATGACACGCTTATTTGATTTATTTTCTTATTATTTGGAATTGCTATAACTCAAGTTTTCTTTTTATTTATTAATTATTAATATCGGTGTATATATAGATAATATTTAACTGCAAAGTATTTTGTGGCGTTATATTTTATTTGAATTCCTCTTGTAGCACTAGTTTAAGGGCTTTGGTCTTTTTTTAATGGCGTCGGTGAGTGTTCACGTTTTAATGCCGTAAAGATGACTGAGAAGACGTAACATCGTACGTTACGCGTTCGAGGGTCTTAATGTTGTATTTTGATAGATACAATACCTCACCAAGGAGGTTTTTTCTGAACAAATAACAAATTTTGTTTTCATGTACATGGAAATGCATGCTTAACTTAACGTACTGGTCTGTTAGGAAGTTCTGGCGCGAACAATATATTTACTATTATCCGTTAAAGAGCGCTTGGTATGACACCGCACGGCATACGTACTGGTGGATTATCTCAAGCTGGCGCGTTCGCAAAACTCACATAAACGCATTTAAAATCTACAGGATGCTGATTTAAAAAAAGGTTATATTAAATTTTAACCAAATGTGCCATCTCTACTGTTTGTCAATAAGTGTGTGTAGTGTGTACATATTTTCTCCAATATTTATTTATTTATTTTTATTTGGGAAAAAAACAACAGTTTTTACATATATTGTATAAAAAAAATAAGAATACATGTGAACGAAAATTGTGAAAACAGTCAACAAAAATTTTCCACAGTGGTGTAAGATATCGATTAAGTACATTATCGGTATCAAAATAAAAGCAGTTAACAGTTGTTAGGCACTTAGTAACTCGCAAATATAATAAAAATACATATACTTATTTACGGTTATAAAAATAAAGTTAATAGAAACAAAATAAATTTGAATTTAAAGAATAAGAAAAGAAAAAAGTTGTATAAAAATAATGTAAAAGGTAAAAAAATATAATAATGAACACACGAATACATACATAATTACTGACATCGTAAAAATATAATTTATAAAATGTAAAATATATTTTATACTGTTTATTTTAATTACACTGTACTAATTATCATTACAATGAATACAAAATATTAAATAAAAAACGTGTTTGCTTAAAAATAAATGAATATATGCCAGTTTCTTAAATGATTGTTTTTTTCGCTCTAATCTAAAACAGATTTTCAAGTCATATCAAGTTTTTTTAAATCAATATTCTGTGCATTAAAAATGTAAGTTAGTTTTAGTTTTGCGAAAGCGTCAGCACTTGCTTACCGATCTATACATGAATTTATTAAATGATAATATGTATTTATAAATCAGTGTTTTTAATCCATGGCTTAATACATATACATACATCGAATACATATTATCTTAATATTTTTTTTTATTTACTATTTTTTTTTCTCTCATGTATCTCTATAATAATGTATAAACTTATATGTATGTATATGTATGCGTGTATGTTTTCATATGTAAATGTTTAAATATTTTTCTATGTACCATATACCTATGTTGGTACATTTCCTGATTTTTACTTATTATCGTATCTTTTAGCTTTTCTTATATTATCTTTAATTTTGACTAAATTTACACACGTTGTTTCACTGCTGCACTTAAATGTAATTTCTAAAATATGTAAAAGCCCATTGGGCGTGTAAATTAATAAATAAACAAATAAATAAATAAATATTATAATATTTTTACTACTAAGAATCGTAGCAAAATTCAGACGAATGCAGAAGCATCCTGTGTATATTTTATTACCATATAATTAGCAGCTAACAAAGCAATAGTTGTCTATGTCACGCCCATAAGCGCGTCTCAGCGCGAGAGAGACAGAGATTATTTTTATAATGCGTATGCCGTGCGATGTCATACTATGAGCTTATTCACAGATACTACATAATGCGTTTGTGTAAGTATTGCGAACGCGCCAGCTTTAAAAAATCCACTAGTAGATACATATTATGAAAATAATATCTCTCTCTCTCTCGCCTTCAAACGCACTTTTGAGCGTGACGGAGACAACTATACGTACCAAGACGAGCAACTTCTTAAGAGCCAGGCAACACATACTATTTAAAAGTAGTTATGCAGAAAGCACCCAGCCATTGAAAAGTGAAACTGAGATAATGGCGCCTTTGTGAAAAGATGAAAATAATCAAATCTACACAACAGTTAGATTGTTTTTGGCTTCGACAAATGATTAACAATGTACACATTAGTTTTTTTTTTGTATTACAAACAAAAATCTTATTATGTATATGACCAGTTTTAATGATTTTTCAAGTGCCGTAAGATTTTTCAAGTGCTCTGAGTGTTTCTGCAAATTGAGAAATGGCTTTTTTGTGATCGACACCATTTTCAGAAGGTGATTAATACAGTTTTTGAAATGAAAGCCATCTGGTTGTTTTAAGCAGAACTTAATTGACTGAATTGACCTCTCTGCACCCGATAACGCCAATATCTAGTTTTTTCAATATTGTGGACTGGCTGGTTTTTGCATAACAACGTTTATTTGTTCTTCCAGAATGCATGACAAATTTACCGTTGATGATGCATGTGGGGAGAATGATTGGTCTATTCTGAGATGGATCTTTCCCATGCCGGGATTACCAGTTTTAGACTCTTCCTCTCTAAATATGTATCATAATAGCGGCCTTATTGGTGTTGTGGTTAAGACGCTTGACTCACCCACGAAAGGTTCCGGGTTCGATTCCCGGTTAGAACACAAAAATAGAATGTGATTTTTCTCAAGCCTTGGTGTTCTGTAATTAAATTCACTGTAATTGGGCTCCAGGCCTGTTGTGGCGTAAAAAAAATGCTTTTGTAATAGTAAAAAATAATTGTGTTTGTGAAGTTAAAGAGCTAAAACCTTTATTTATGCGGGTGAGATTCTTTTAATTGAATTATTTCACTTATGTACATGCTAGGCAATGCCTAAAAATTTTTCATTTATTATTTTCTATACTTCTTTATGGACCAGGTGGATTTATCAACAATGTTTTGAGTTTGTCCAAATGTTTGTAGACAAGGACTGGATTTAACTCTTTAACTTCACAAACATCAACAGATGAAAGAATTGAAGGAATATAGACATTCATGGGCAGAATGGTGAATGTTACACGTGGCCACATAAACCAGCTGATGACAGGTCATAAACCCTGTAGATGCCTAGACTTCTTACTTCTATATTACCTTCTCTTAAATGTTCTTCATCTCTGTTGTAATATGGTTATAATAAAAATAAGTTTAAACTATATTTTCATTTGTATGTACGTTTAACTAAACTCATTATTTTAATTGGATCAAATGTTGATTTAAAAAGATACCAATGCAGTGCCCTATGCATCATTAGGTTAGAAAAGTTGACGATTAAAATTATCGGATGAAGGATACAAAAGTAGATTAGGTATTATTCTAAAGTAAATTATTTTTGTATTCAACAATGTTTGATTATGTCCAAATGCTTGCAGACTGGCTGGATTTCCTCCCTAGGTAGTTGTTCATATTTAAATTTATTTCAACAGAGAGGGAAAAATTGTTGAGAAGGGAATACCTCTCTGTTGAAATAAATTTAAATATTTTTGTATTATTTATTTAGGTAGGTTAACTGACATAAGTCATATATTATGCATTATTAGATTAACAGCGGATTTTTTTCATCAGCTCTAGTATTATTAATATATTTTAACTTATTTTTTATGTAATAGCTGTACAAATCCCGAATACAATAAAATGAGCAATTTATAAATCAAATACAGCATAATGAAATATGTAAAAGCCCAATTACAGGTATTCTCATAATTACCAAATTTTTAAAGGTGAAAAAAAAGATTTAAAAAAAACTTGAAAAACCCAATTGGTTGTTTACTTATTTCACTGTATTATATTTGCTTTACAAATAACATGTATGTAAGCCTTCCTGAATAAATCAAATTAAAGTACAAATCTTGCTGGATTATTAATTTTAAGACTCGAAAAAATTAAATTATTAATAATATTAATTTGAATTTTGAAAGCTCCGAAAAAAGCTCTGCTCTGCCAACGCCATTAAAGATAAAGGTACTTATCCCCACAAAAGATATCCATCCCCATTCTCTTAGCTTTATTATCAAGTCTGATTTCTAAACTAATCTAAATCAGAATCTTAAGATTTATAAACTTGTATAGTTTGAGAAATTTCCTTTCTGTAGTAATTTTCGTGTAAGTTTGCCAGTTTATTGCCTCGAGAGATGAAAATATGTACGTAAGTACTATGTAAATACACACATGTTCGTGTGGATACATTTTCTAGATAACTCAGCGGAAGTTCATTTGTGCCTTGGGACTCGAGTAGATTGATCATGATATTCTGATCTATGTCCCATCTCAAGAGAATATAAGAAAATATGTTTAGTATTCAACACCAAGACTTCAAGAAGCACGGATTGATGCGAATAAAAAACATCGAGAATTACCTACTACAAATCTTTTTTCCGTACTTTTATCTTTAGTAGCCACGTATATTAAACATACAAAATAAAGAGGTACTCGAGAAATGAACAACATTTTAAAAGTAAAATTGTGGGTTCTTGAATATTGAATTTCTGTCTTTAAAAGTATGGGTTTTGTGTGGATCGACACATCATATTATTTCTCCATAAGATAATAGTGGCAAAGTGGTATGACTTCAATCATAGACTTAAATGTTAATTGAAAAAGAGTAATAATTTGCTCCCGCTTAGAAAAAAGCTCTTTAGCTGTATTGCATAGAACAAAAGCGTACCAAATGTTTGGTTTTGTTTTTAGTTTAACAACAAACGTGTAACAGACGGTTTCAGTTTCCACTTGCATTTCTCGACCTGAGTATCTCAGGCCCGTTGTGTTGCTGTAAAATGAAGCTAATTTCGTGGTTGATAATCACATAATGATTTTTGTCGGTATGGGGGATTCTAATAGCCAGTGGCGTATTATTACTCTAAGGATATGATTAAAAAAAAAAAATTCTGTCTCCATTGTTTTAATCAGATCGTTGGAATAAAACACAACAAACCATTTTTTATGGCTGCATATGTTAGTAATAATTATGGAAAACGATTATGAAACCAGTATTTTGTAAAATTTAAATTCCTAAATAGCAAAACTACCCTGTGGTTGTTAAAATGATATTCATATATATAAGAGCAAAATAAGAGAGTTGCTACTCGATCAAGAGTTTATATATGAATAGGAGCTTAGATGTAAATATTTTAATTTTTCATATATTTTCTTGTATTTAAAAAATAAATTTATGTATTATTATTTGTATAAACATGTTTATTCTGATCTTTCCGGCTGTTAATTTTTATTTGTTATTCATTGTTTTTATAAATGTAAATAATATTATTAAGTTAGTATAAATATAATCTTCACCAACAAGCTACAAAAAGCGGCTTGGTGGGATTTTAGTTTTAGTATAAATATAACAAGTGAATTTTTTTTTCTATTGTAAAAATGTATAATTATACTATTAAATAAAATAAATAATTTTTATTTATCAGTATTAGTTATGCGGTAGAGATACAAACCTGTACATGTTTTTTTATTGCGTTTTAAACACAATATCAAAAGACAACGCTGTAAAGACTAGGATAATATTATACGTACATATACAAATATACATGCATTCTCCCCTACTTACGGTAGAATAGCTTTTAGCATCGTACCGGCGCGGCGCGGCGCAGCGCGGCGCGGCACGATATCCGGATTCCAATGAGTCGGTAAATAAACGAGTAATGCGATAAATAGGTTAGGTCTGTTTCAGGATTTACAGTATTTTTAGAGGTAGAAGAGTATGACCAGATTTTCATTGATTCAAATAAATCACGTTTGCTTGTATATGAATAATATCGTCGTAAAAAAAAATTGAAATATTAATAAATGTGTCTTGTTAAAATACGGAAAGAGCCAAATAATATTATAGCAAACCAGCAGAGGTTGTAAATACCGGAAGACTAAACGAACGTGTAAAAGGTAAATTTGAATGCATGAATAAAAAGCGTGACGTTCCTTTTGGTTATTTTGACAGTCGTGACCCAATTTATAAAAATAAACTAAGCGGATAATCAAAGCATAAGCAGGGGATTAAATTGGTGTTTTTCCAGCTTTCGTCGTTAAAAAGGAAACTTCGTGGGTTTTTTCTATATTAGAGGAAAAATAGAAAAATTCTGATTATAAACGAATTAATATTGCTCTCAATCAATTTTACTCCTACCGAGGCATTTCAGGCAGGAATTTAAAACGAACGAAACTTATGTTTCTTAATTGAAAAATCGATAGGCCTTTTGGTATCGTAAATCATTCTCAAGATGTTTATCATATATGTAGTTTAAATATTAAAATACAACCTGAAATTTTGGAAGTTGGTCCAGTCAAAAAAAATATAAACAGAAGATAAGAAAAAAATCGCAGAAAAGACGTTTCGCAGTTTTTTATATTGGTGGGAAACGTGGACATTTAAAGTGACCACCACGAATCGAAGTTTCTGAGCTTTAGACGCAATTAAGATCGCAAACGATAGCCAAAATATGTTTTGAAAATGGTTGGTAAAAAACGCTAGCCTTGTCATACATCAGCCACATTATGAGAAATAATTAACATGAAATTCTTGATAATGTTGGGAAAATTAAGAGAAAATGGATATTGTCCTAAAAAAACATTCGTACTAGAAAAATACGTTATTATCCTTTGAACATGAGTTAATATTATATAAGAATTACAAACTTACACGCACCTGAGCACTTACTCCCACAAACACACAAACACAGCTCTAAACTTACTCTCAAACAAATACACATAAACACACCCCTTTGTTGTACCACAATTAAGTATGTATGATTTTTATTTAGAAACTTCGCCGTATCTTTTTTATGTTATTATATCATTGTCGACTGTTTGTTTCTCTAAAATAAATAAATAAGAAGTTTGCACCATCCGATCTCAGGAAGAAAACCAGAAAAATAAAAATTCTTGAAATTCAAATCGGAAAACATTGCTTACTTCGAATACATACATTATAATATACATGCATATATTATCACGCGAGAGTTATTTTAAGTGCCAGTAAAGCGTTTTCCAACAAGTTGATACACGGCGTTAGTCAATTTTATTTCATTTTGCGATTTATCCTTCTACTACCCATTGTCTATTAAAAATAAGAAAATAAGTCACGAAGAATTCCAGACACGAAGCTTTCTGACGTCACGATATGTCCACTATAATGATACCGGCCCGGAAAGGGGTACGCGGAGGCAGTCATTAGGTCGTTAAGGGAGTAGAACTGTCGAGGGGAAGAAATTGCGAAATTCCTGGACGAGAAAATATCCATTACCTTAAAAACGTCAATTAAATCTGTGCAATGAAGCACGCCAGTAACATTATTACCAGAAGTCACCTTTAAAAAGTTTTCCAAATAAATAACCTGTTTCAGCGAGTCTGTTGAAATGAACAAAATGCATAAAATGCATAATATACGTTATACGAGTACATATGGCGCGGTAAGGTGCAAGTGTATAAATTACAGAATTTACCAGGCACTTTTGTCTAATAACTTTTTGGTTTTTTAAAAATCATTTATATATCACCAATATAATTTTCAAGCTTCATATAATTAATGCAAATTTTTAATTAAAGATAACTATGATTCATACATTTTTATTTATACAAGTTATCAATAATTCCCCTCGAGTAGGAATGATATGTTCCTGACGAAATCGAACTCAACGGGGGATCTATATGTGAAAAACGAAATATTGTAAACAATGAAAACGCTCTTTATTTATTCATAAAACTAATATTAGTTGTTTACTTAATCAATTTTACAAAATATGTAATCATTGCATTTATTCGTTTGATTTTCGTTGTTTTTTTTTAATTACACAAGGCGTTGCTTATGGAGAAAAAGGGCCGTTTTAAAAATTATTTTACGGCCAATCGTTTTGGGCAGGAATCGATCCCACGAACCCCCGCCCACGTCCATTTCTTGGCAAATACTAGTATTCAGTTCGCACCAACTACGCACAGAACTCTCCTCTGATTCGCTTGACGATTCGATTAATTATAATTTATTTTTCAGTAACATAGACATATTTAACTGCAGTAAACTCACTTTTAAAACCAAAATTAAAAAACTATTATTTGAAAAAAATTATGTTTCGTTATAAAAAAAATAAAATATTTTTACATTATAAATTTAAATTATTTCTATTCACTCATATCAAATACACACTTACCCTGTCCTTAAACCTACCCTGACACCCATATACAACCACACACATATTCACATACCTACCAAAACCACACTCCACTTTTTTACACACGCATCCTCACACAAAAAAAAAACTCGCACACATGCACTTCTATGAATTATATTTAACTGAACTGGATTTTTATAGTATTTATGTGGAAAACTGATTTGGCTTTATTTTATGTTTTTTTTATAATGTTGTGTATATTTTTTTGTATTGCTGTTGTTTTTCTTAATAAACAAAATTAAAAATTAGCGGCCTCCGTGGCGTAGTGGTCAACACGCTTGACTCACATGCGGAAGTTTCCGGGTTCGATTCCCGGTGAGAACACAAAAAAAATAAAATGTGATTCTTCAAGCCTGGGTTTTCTGTGATGTAATTCACCACTTTAATTAGGCCCAATGGCCTGTTGTGGTGCAAAAATTAATAAATAAATAAAAAAAAAAAATGCAGTTTATTTTTTCCATGAGACTGTTTATATATTGAAGAATTAACTATAATAGCATAAATTTGTTTACGTACGCACATAATAAAATTAAAAACAGTAAATTATGCTTTCCTTAGAAATGAGATTACTTGAATTGTCTGATCGGAGAGTTATAGATGGTTTGTTATTCTTATTTAAAATAATGAAATCGATAATTGACACCCAGGATATACATAGGTATGGAAATGAATTAGAACAAATATTCTGTTCATGAATTAAAACGTATTCTCACTCGTTATTTTTTTAGAAAAGTAATGGATTCACTAAAAAATATATTATTACATTTAACTTTGTTTCCTGGAATACGTGATTTTTTATTTCTTTATTTTGACATGTTAGACATAATTTAAATTGTACATTGGTGGATTTATTGCAAAATGGCAACTTCTTCCAATCAACTTATGATATTAATTTACTAAATAAAGGTATTATTTATTTAATTCTAGTTTTTATAAATTTATTTGATTGCTCAAAAAACTTGTAATTTTTTGAGTACTTGTTATATTATTTTTTTTCATTATTTTTATCTAGTTATTCTCAGCTTTACTGTGTTATATTTATATTTGGAACATAAGATTTTCTCATGGTTATTGTTATCTTTTATTTAGAAATGTTATGTTTCTTTTTTACTTTTTTGATTTTGGTATTATATGTTCACTATTTTTTTTAGTTTTAATTATTCGATTATTTCATACTATGTACTACATGATTATTGTGCACTGCTGTGATTATTTCTGTAAATTATATTTTTTTTGTAAATGGTTCATTTAACCGTTGATGTATAAAAAAATAAAATGTGTATTTAAGCAATTGCCATTTTTTTCCGAAACTACTTTATTCCAAATAACATGTAGGTGCATGACACATGACAACGAACAAAACATATTACCATGCCATTAAGTGCATATGCGCACCTACTATTAAATATACGAAATATTAGTACGTTTCAAAATGACTTTAACATTATACAATTAATTAATAGATGGAATTAAACCTAGTAAATCAACATATTACAACAAAGATGAAGAACATTTAAAAGTTGGTAATATAGAAGTCTAGGCATCTACAGGGCTTATGACCCGTCAATGGCTGGTTTAAGTGGCCACTTTACACACTGTGTAACATTCACCATTCTGCCCATATTCGAACATCTATATTCCTTCAATTCTTTCGTATGTTGATGTTTGTGAACTTAAAGAGCTGAAACCTTGATTTATGCGGGTGAGATTCATCTAGTTGAATTATTTCACCCACATACTAGGCAACGCCTGAAAGTCTTATTTTTTCAATTTCAATACTTCATGGACCAGGTTGTTGATAAACCTAGTAAAATATTGTTTGAAAACCCTCACGATTCAGCAATATAAACGTATTACGGAAAATTGAATGTGCGAAAATAAAACATGTTTTGGAAAAAAAATGGCAAATGGTTGATTGATATGGGATGCAAGGAGTCAGAAAACTTGTTAACAATATTGTAACTGAATCTATAGATAATCTGTTTATGTTTCAAACTTACTTATATGTTACACGCAAACTTACATATTATTATATGCATACTTATATATTGTATTCATACATTACAAACTTACATACAAATTTATTTCATAACATTTGTTTAATTTACTTATTTCTTCTCTTCTTTTCCACGCCCGCTCCTAAATGGAGCATGTGGACATCACCAGTTGCTTCCGGGAGACCCTGTCGCCAGCCAGCACTCTCGCCTCCTCCCACGTCGATCTAGCGCCCCTTGGTTCCGCCGAACTAAGTCGAAAGATCGTCATCGACGGCCTTCCAGGACGGCGTGAGCCCGCAGGTTTAAAGAAGTGGCAACTTGGGCTTAGGTTCTCCCGAGGCATGCGCAGCACGAGTCCAAGCCAGGTCCACCGACGCATCTTCAAGGCGCTCGTTTTATTTACAATCGTGTCACACTTATATTTATACGTTTATGTATTTTTTTGCCGAAATATATCGGTTCTTTAGAACAGGCATTGCCCATGTAGGAACTGATGGATCAGCTCATTTCTATTCTTCATTCTACATCATTCTGTATTTTTCTATATCACACTGCTCCACTTGTTTCCTTAGTTCTTTAGAGTAGAATATTGTTTATTTGTAATTTTGGATATGTGATTTCTTAAATTATGTATAAGCGTATAATAATAAAATAATACTCGTATTTGATCAGTAAAATTAAGATTTATTTCTAACTCAATTAGGATATTTTCTTAACTAAATCAATTTTCTTTTTGACATTTTGCGGGCTTAAATCAACTCGAAATAAAATCACTTGATTTTAATTAAAAAGCGAAAGTTTTTTGGTAAATATACTAATCTAACCGAAATTCTCATCCAAAAGGTTTTTCATTTTCATTGTTTACAAGATTCGGAAAGTTAATTATTTTCTTTTATGTTTCATTCGTCGGAATTATTTTGGTGGATTTTTTCAGTGAGATAAAAATGTTCTCCAAATTTTTACATCAATTTCCCCAAATCGAAATAGAAAAATATGGCGTTTTTTTTCAAAGCATATTTCTTTAAATAAAAAAGGTATGTCGTTAAATGTGTTTTCAGTAGAAATTGAGGCCAAAATAATTATTTCAAAAAATAAGACACCCCGTTTGTTTAGAGAAAACAAAAAAAAAATAATGGTAAATATGAGAATAACGGCCTCGTGGTGTAATGGCTAGCGCGTTTGCCTACCATCGTTTACATCGCCTACATCACTACGTTTGCAAGAGGTCTCGGGTTCGATTACCGACACGGTTGATATGAAAAAAATAGTGTTTTCACACTAGAATATTTCATTGTCCCTGGACTGGTACCTGAAGCGTAAGACTAAACATCTTACCTTCATGTGACGAAAATGATCAAGATATACTGCGATTGGTGTACCAATGCAGTGCTCTATGCACCATTGGTTGCGGAAAAGGGAATGATGATGATAAAAAAAAATCCAATCAGTTGAACAAAAATTCTCTTTGCTATACTTATGCTTCCTTCACTTCGCAATCCGATCAACGTGTTTTTAATAAGGATAACCGGAGAAGTGTCATGGGCTACTTTTCATTCGGAAAGAAAAGAATTCCTTTGGGAAAATTCTAAGAGGAAAAAATTATTCTTAGTAAAAAAAAAATTAATATGTATTTATTTACATACACAAGTTTATTGTACGTTATTTGAGACATAAGTCCTAACTCCATGGGACTAAAAGTCCTGTGTTGAGATGGGACTAGAAATTAGTTGACACAGACACATGAGTATTTCTCCACAAATATAGGATCAGAAACATATTTTTTTTAAAAAGAAAATACATATATATGGCACATCAATATGGTAAACAGTAAACTCAAGCATTCGGAAAAACATCAAGGAGTTTCCTACTCAAATCCCTCCCACTAAGGAAAGTCCAGTCCTCAACTACTTTCTTGAAAATAGTTTTTGTCCTTGAGAGCTTAATTCGCTTATTATATTCAAACAGAATTTCGATGCTACGTTGCCATAGACATAAGGATCGTCTTTTTTTGCATAGCGATTGTTGAAGGACTGGCAATTGAAACAGGCTACTTTTTGTCCCGAAAAAAATATCGTTTTACTTGGGAATTTTTTATTACTAAACGACAAAATTAATAACAATGCGAGCGAAGCCGCGGGTAAAAGCAAGTTATTATGTATTATACGAAGCTTATCGCATTATACTATCTTTTTTTAAAAGGAATAACCCGCTAAGTCCAATAAACCTAGCTCTAATTTCAATACTTCTCGTCAAAACATTTATTTTTAAATATTTACTCCGAAGGTAGTCAGCAATTATTTATAATGATTATCTAAGTATTGTACCAGTTCAATAAACGATCAAGAAACTATTGATCTAAAATCGAAGACCTGTTTATTTATTTAAACGTCTACGAAAATCGAAGTAACTACTTTATAAGTGATTTTTTTATTTTCATATTGAATAAATAATATTGTTTTATTTGATCCAGATTATGTTTATTATGTTTTTTTAATTTCGATACTTTTTTAACTTCGAATTTCATGGCGAAATTCGTATAATATTTCACGTCTGACTAGAAAGGAATCGACCTAGGAGTCCTTGCAAGACAGAAAAACCAGCTAACAACTTTACCATGAGACGGACATAGCTACAATACTAGGTATTAATCAAATAAAGTACACTTTTTGTTATAATTCGCTTATTTCTGGAAACACATTTTATCGTATTAAAATAAAAAATATTAAAAATAAAATGACGTCACAGTCTTCCTGTTCATTGGTTCACAATGCATTCTCTTCTGACTTCATTATCATGTTCTATTTTTAATGCTAACAACACACTAATCGCATCAACGATTATAGTTTTATGTGACCTAAGAAGGCTTTTAACCCAGTATTACTATCTCATAAAGGTGTAGATGAGAATTTGTACTGGTATTAGCTTTGTAGTCAGTTATCCGTACCATTCCACACTAATATTATAAATGCAAAAGTGTGTTTCTTCGTGTTTCCTTCACGTCTCAACAGAGCTACCGATTGATTGTACAGGGATAGCCGGAGAGGTGAGAAGTAAAATACTTGTTTTTTACCCCGAATCATAAAAAGTGAAAAGAAAAAAAATATGCAATATGTCGGCAACGAGCAACATTATTTTAAAATGAATAACTAACTATTTACAAAGCAATTATTGAACCACACGTTAACTACTGTAGTAGCATTTTATTTTTATCAAACAAAGAAAACATAGATAAACTAACTGTATTACAAAATAAAGCCTTAGGAATCATTTTGAAATACACGAGGGTAAAGTCGATGGTAAATTAAATGAAATTATTAACATATAAACAAAGAATATTTTACAATACAATGATATTTGTTCATTTAATTATAAACTCTAATAAAAAAACAGAATTTTGGAAAAAAATTGATCGGAACCAGCATGAACACGATCACAATACTAGAGAAAAGAACAAAATTAGACTTCCATTTAGGAAAAAGGCAAAGTCACAAAATTCAATTTTATTTAAAGCAATTAAAAAGTATTACGAAATGGAAAAAAATATTTATGAAGAATACAACATATCAAAAACTTTAAAAATGGTCAAGACATATGTGATGAACAATTTATAAATTAAATATATTTGCAATGTTATTATTGAAACACACATAACAATATGTATGATATGTGTGCCCTACTTTAAGATTTAAAAAAATAAATAAATAGGCGGTAAAGAAAGATGTCAAAAACAATCAATTCGAAATTGTTTCTTTAAATTTCTAAAACTGACTTGCTTAATCTAGTAGGATTTTGGATTTGTGAATAGAATAACTATGCGACGTCTCCATAGACTAACGGAGAGCCTTTTTTGTGGCGATAGTTGGAGGGCCGGCAATATATACAATCTACTTTCTGTTCCGAAAAAATGTATCATTCCATCGGGAAAATTTGTATTTATAAACAACAAAACTAATAACTTACCTAACTAATTTCTCACTACCACACGAGAGCGAAGCCGCGGGTAAAAGCTAGTTTTATTTATATCAGCAACGAGCTGAACCCAGCAATGCTTTGCTTTTGCTAGATTTGAGTTCTTGCCAAATAGATTAAATAAACATAATCGAAAGTTTCATATCAGTTATTGTATTTGGTTTAAATTAGATATGTACATATACATGATTATTTTTGTGTTTCGGTTTAGATAAATAGGAGTTCGAACATTGTTTTCCTGTCACGTCTTGCAGGTGCCTCCCCGATACTGTGTGGAAAAGACAACTGCATGTCAGACCTTTTGTTAGAATAGACCAAATTGACGTTGTTTTTAACCCATTTTGTAATTTTTTTAGACAGAGTATCCGAATAAAATTTTCTGTATCCGTATGTTGTGCGTTTTTCAAAAATAGTAATATTTTTATATCGTGCGCCGTGCGCCCGAAGACAACAGCTAAAACTGTTTTTTTATGGGTGCGGATGGTTCTAGTTCCTAATTTTTTTTGAAACGAAAAAAATTGCCGTACTTATATTTAAACACAAGACGTCACTTTCTGAGTTCGTGCACCCATCACCACCTGTATTCCTAGACAACAGCAGTTTAACGGTAACTGCAAAAGTCAAATATCTAGGGCACATACTGACTGATAATTGTAAAGACGATCAGGACATAGAGAGACAGAGAAGAGCCATTAATGTCAGGGCCTCTATGCTAGCGAGACGCTTCTTTCAATGCAGTAACGAAGTGAAGAAAATCATATTTACTTCGTATTTGACGTCCATGTATACAGCGGAACTTTGGAACAACTATACGCAAGGAGCGTGGAATAAATTAAGGATCACGTACAACAACTCATACAGACAATTATTCGGATTGCCTAGGTACTGCAGTGCCTCTGAAATGTTTACAGCTGGACGAATAAACACCTTCGCTGCCCTGCTTCGCCAAAGAGCCTGGAGCCTATGGGAACGCCTAAAAAGTCTAATAACGAAATTCTCCAAGCCACTGCAGAGTGGATCCAATCAATGTTGTTCAAGCGATGGCGCGATATGTTAAGACCACCGTAAGTGCTGCAATATAAAATTTTATTTTATGTTTATATATTTTTAAATATATTTGGACCCCTGTATTTAGTAGCCTTACGTGTCATGTACAAGGCTAAGGTACTCGGAAAAAAAAAAGTTTTTGTTTGTCTTGGAAATGGGATGTTCGATCACTGATTTTGGTTTATTACCTTTATGAGTCCAATCACCATTGTTGCAAAGTTCAAGAACAATGGCGCATGATAACTACTTTTTACTACAGTGTAGATATCTGTTAAGGATATTCCATCTTTCCTGCATTCTGCTTCAAGATTATGGCGTTGCAAACTGAAAAATGGGCACTGAAATAACAGATGTTCTATACTCTGTGAAGAAATATCATCGCATGGACAATAGTCATCATTCCTTAATTTAAACCTATATAGATAACTTCTCATAGCTCCGTGTCCGGTAAAAATTTGGGTCGTTTCGAAAGTACTTTGGTGATGATGACGGAAGTTTGCTGCATCAGCCAGCGTTGGGAAAAACATTTTAGTGATTTTACCTGCAGAAGAAGCGCGGTAATGATCCTCCCAACGCTGCTGCGTAGTTTGTTTTATACAGCGTTTAGCAAAGCTAAGGGGAAATTCTGAGAAGAAAGTATGTTTATATTTATGTTTATAGTTATATTTGTGTTTATTGTTATATTTTTGTTTATATTTATGTTCATGTTTATATGTTTATATGGTAGAATTGGCTCTGCACTTTATAGCCATTTTACTGGAATAAAAATTTAAAAAAAAAAAAAATATATATATATAGGGACACGCCAATAGTAAATATCTATAATGTGTAAAAAAGAGCTCTGCGCTGGTTTGGACATGTAGAGCAAATGGACAACAAAATAACAGCTAAAAATATTGACAATGCGAATGTTCATGGATGCAGAAATGGAGGAAGACCGAGAAAGACATGGCATGATCGAATCTAACCTAACCGAAAATAGCCCTTATCCATTTTTTTGTATCCGCATTTTCGGCGAAGGCAACCCTGGTGAATGATAAAAAAAACATTTACGCTCCTAACTTTTTTGTACTTAATAAATTGAAGATTTTATGAGCTACAAACCTTCTCGAGGCAAAGATGTACATTTATCTGAAAAATCTGTAGTTATTCAGTCCATCGAGGACAACCATTTTAAGATTGGCTTATATATATATATATAAAGATAGGTACATCCATTATATCACGTTCAATCAGAGGCCTTACGATTTTCAGGCTTTGCGTTGCCTAGTATGTGAAATAATTCGATCAGATGAATCGCTTCATAACAATAAAGGATTCAGCACTTTAACTTTCCTAAAAGTAGCTTAGTAGTTTAAGTAGCAAATGCATTACTTAAAAATTGAATTATTTTTCCATCTGTTAGATTGTCAAGAAACAAAATGGAAATTTCGTTAGTGTTGCCAGGGTAGTAAATTGGTTTCCCTTCTTTGCTCATCTAATGAAAGAACTAATAAAAATTAGACCTCGGATTAAACAACGCCGTGGGGGACATTTGAACTACATGATGATGATGATGATGATGATGATGATGATGATGATGATGATGATGATGATGATGATGATGATGATGATGATGATGATGATGATGATGATGATGATGAAAATGATGACGATGAAGTAACCGCTACACTCTGATTAAATACAAGCACAGATATATTAGGCAGGCGCGACATGCAGCGGCCCTCGCAAATTTAGGATAAGCAATGACAAAAGTGAAGCGTAATTTTCTTGCTAGAAAGTGGTTAGGTTATAAAATTAAATAGCTGAGGAAAGAAACTCTGAATCCTGAAGTATCAGTGCTTTCAGTATTTGATCAGAGAGAATTCCTTATATGATGATGGAAAAGTTTTCAGTGACTTTGATAAAATCAATCTTCATCAACGTATGGTGAACCGTCAACATTGCCAATCGACTCTTACAATTAGTAAGTGATGAATCTTCGACAGTGTCTCTTGAACCCTCGAGGTTGCCAGAAAAAGTATTTCCTAAAACGGGTGCTATCTAATAAAATTATATTTTTTCATATGTGGATACTCCCTTTCACATCCCCTCTTTCCCACCTGCTGATAAGCCTCTTAAATAAAAGTTTAGAGAGTTTTAATATAAAAAAACGATATGCTAGTGTTCTGGTGTTACAAAGGGATATGTATGTCACGTGATCATTAGAAATAGAGAAGTCTGCAAGTTGTACACAATTATTTACTAACGTTAAACATATCCCTTTGAAGTAAACATAAACCTTGTACGTTTTACGATACGCGTTCCTGGAAATATGTTATATTGAAGGAATTCTTTGACTCGGTAAGGTTTTAAAAAACGTTGCGAATTTCTCTTTAAGGCCTTGGGTTTAAAATAATATCCCATTCATGCAAGAACTTGGAGAGATAGAACTTGTACGGTTGAAATATTGTTGAATGTTCGCGTTTGCTAACAATAAATAGATTTATAATAACGGGAACTTGAATAAATTCTCACTGTTTCTCGAAATATGGTGTCATCATCATTATCATCATCATCATCATCATCTCTGCTCTGCGCCATGATCAGCTAAGAAAAGTGTATTATGAGGTCCTCAAGCCCAGAGATAACCGGAGAGCTGAGAAGTGCCATTGGCTACTTTTCTTTACTTTAAAAAAATATCACTTCCTCGGTAAATTCTTACGAGAAAATTTAATGTTAATTTTACGTTGCAACGGAGCTACCGATTGACGTAATTTTAAATGCATTGGGATAGCTTACAAGTGTCATAAGCTCATTTTTGTCCCGAAAAGAGAAAACCGTAGTGAAAAATTTATTAATATTAAAACATAATAAATATGCTACGTCGCGACGCCTAGGCCTTACGGATTAACTAGACTAACGGATTTTTTACCGAGCAACTGTTTGAGGACCGACAATTGATTCAGGCTACTTTTTATCATGAATAATTCAATCTTTCCATCGGAAGAATTCTTATTTTTAAACGACAAAACAAATTAAATAACTATTTTTTCCCTAGTACCACGCGAGCGAAGCCGCGGGTAAAAGCTATCCAGTCATAAAATGAAAGCAGTTTAGCTATCGGGAATCAAAAACTACTTTTTACACAAGTAACAACAAATAAAAAAACAGAAGAAGACAGAAAAAAAATATTTGTTACCTCAACATGAGATAGTATAAATACTACCCATTGCAGTACCCATTATTGTTCCTTTTAGTTATCACACGCTTAGGGGCCTGAAGAAGCATTACCGCGCTTATGACGGCCTTTAAACTTCTGAACGAGTCAATTTAAGATCCCGACATTTTGGAGCGCATAAAATTATATTTACCAAGGAACTATTTAAGAGCTAGGCAACACAGACCATTTGTTCTGCCCGAATGCAGGACAAATTTACCGTTGTTGATGCATGTAGGGAGAAAGATTGGTCTGTTGAACAGCCGACCGCTAGAGGAGAATCTTTTCCATGCTGGGATTACCAGTTTTAGACTATTCCTCTCTAATTATGTATCATAATGTCTATTAGTGACTTATTCGCATTGTTTACTTTTGTTTTTGTAAACCTTAGTAATATATTTTGCTTTTTTAAAATGACGTTTTTGTAGTTACCTTATTATACAATTCATGTTCATTGTAATTGACAGTAGTTCTGTATTGTACATATAAATAACTAAAAATATTAACTTATTACAACAGAAATGAAGAACATTTTAGAGAAGGTTATATAGAAGTCTAGGCATCTACAGGGGAAGTTCTTCATATCTGTTGTGATATATTAATATTAACATTTCCCCGAGGAGTTGAATCTAGTCCTTGTCTACAAAAATTTTGACAATGCCAAAATATTGTTAAATAAAGATATGTTGGCAGCGAATTTCTCTTCAAAAATTTAAATTCAAATTACAGATGCTTGTAATTTTTGAAGATATATTTTTCAATCACTGTTTTCTACTGGATGAGGAAGTACAGTAGTTTTAAATATATATATATATATATATTTGTTAACCTTTAGGTTCCTATACATAGATTTAGTAGGATTTCAAAAAAAATAATTCATTATGTTATTTATAGCTCGAAAACGATCACGTAGTTATGTTTTTTTTTTTTTAATTCTTTATTATTTTAAGTGTTTAAAGTTTGTTCCATAAAAAGTTGTTATTTTTTCAAAATGGTATATTTACAAAAATAAACGAGAAATCCGCATTTTAATCACACCTCAAAATTAATTTTTAAAAAAAGCTTCATTGCTGAGATAATTATAATATTGAGGTTTTGTTGCGGGCTTTTTCTGCCTTTAAGATGATCTCTATTTTTTATTGCAGTTTTGGGATCAGGAGGGATATTCTATAGTGGGCCCATCAGGAACTTCTCAGTATTTGCTCTTATGAAGAGGAAACCACTTAAAACTCTTCAAGAGAAGCCGGCCTGTTGACTACCGTCAACAGGCCTTCCGTTCTACTAGAAGAGGCATTGTGTGTCCAACTTTGGTTTATTTAACCAAAATTTACAGATTTGTATAAAACATATTTTAAGTATGGCAAAATGTTTGTAAACAATGTTAGATTCCTAGATTGAAATTTGTTACAGCAGATAAGAAAGACAAGCGATTATAGAGTTATGAAGGTTTAGGCATTTACAAGGTTAGAAAAGTTGAGGAAAGGTGGGTGTTTAAACATAGGCAGAATGGTGAAGGTTACATACTGTGTAAAATGGCTACTTAAACCAGCCAATGAAATGTCATAAACACTGTGAATGCCTAAGCCTCCATATTCTCTTCTGCAAAAAAGTTTTCCCTCTATTGCAATAAATTTAAATCTGATATATTTGTATTATAAAGGGGCTTTTACGTTTTCACTCATTTTGGTAAAATATATTGTAATTTGTTGCCATCTTGTGATTTTCTCCAATATTAGGTGCATTTTCATTTTCATTTATTTTAAATAATCATACAAGAAAGTGGGGAATAATATTTGATAGAGCTGGGCTCGCGAGCCTCAGACGATACAACCCGCCCGCCTCAAGATATTACTTTAAATATTTATAAATAAACATATCGCGTCGTCTTAGAAAATAAAGACTTTGGTCCAACAATCAATAGTTATTAAATACCATCATTAGATTATGAAACGCTATAAAATGTGGTATCGGTAATGTCTTAACAACTTGGAGTCAATCGATAAAAGGGAAATCAAGAGGCGTATCTCAGTGGCAAAGAGGCAAAAGGATTTGCGCTAAATATGAGTGGGTTAAAGTGCCTTATAAAAGTTTACCAAAATTTATCAGCTTTGTACCTAGATCTCATTTTTCGTCTAAAGTTTAAAGTATAAAAGGAAAAAACACAACACGCAGTAAGTACTGATTAAACACAAAGATCAACGCGTTGTGTTTATCCATGTCAAAAGGAAGCATTAAAATTACGACATCCAACAAAGCCGATGTAAGCGAACATCAAAAAAGAGGTAACGACTAAGAAGAGGTATTCATTTAAAATACAGTGTGAATAATTCTGAATACATTCTATTAAAATGGGTGGGTAAAAAACGACTAACGGCAATTATTTTTAGTATCTCTTTTCTATGGTAGAATTATTTACTTTAATATTTAGATACACGTTTAAATAGAGTTCTTCACCTGATCGGTGAATTTAAAATCACCTCATGTAGCACGGAGCCTTGTAAACTCATGCTTACCTACTTGTACATAAAATGTACGTGCTCGGTAATGGACGACAATTGCGCGTGTGTGACAGAAATAAGCAACAAAAAACAACCATATCTTAAGTTTGTCCAAATGTTTTAAGACAGGGATTCGATTTCACCTCCTTGGGAGTTATTAAGATCAATTAAGTTATATTAAAACACAGATTATAAGACCAATCAGTCTACTGTCACATATTTATAAATTGTTAACAAATATTCTAACTAACCGATTAACACAAAAACTTGATTCTTATCAACCTGTAGAACAAGCAGGCTTTCGCAAAGGCTTTGGAACTAGAGACCACATCCAATCAATTCGACTACTCATAGAAAAGTCAACTGAATACAACATAACACAATAAATTTAGCTTTTATCGACTATCGAAAAGCGTTTGACTCAGTTGAAAAATGGGCTGTTATTGAAGCACTCCAAATTGCCCGAGTTGATTCTAGATACATTAGATTAATAAAATTAATTTATGATAACGCTACTATGAATGTGAGGATAAATGAGGACACAGAAACTGATAAAGTCAAAATAGAAAAAGGTGTCAGACAAGGGGACACAATATCGCCAAAACTCTTTACGCTAGCCTTAGAGGATGTATTTAAAACCCTAAATTGGGAAAATAAAGGTGTAAAGATCGATGGCATGTATTTGAGTCACCTCAGAATCGCAGATGATATAGTAGTCATGAGTAAAGACATGGATGAACTAGGCGAAATGATTATGAAACTACGCGAGGCTTCAAAAAGGATTGGTTTGGAAATGAATATTCATAAAACAAAGATTATGAGTCCATCAGGACGAAACATTTTCATTAACGATAATAAAATCGAAGTGGTTAATAAATACATTTATCTAGGAGACAAAGTCAAACTTGGTAAAGATAACCAGATAGCGGAGTTACCCAGAAGAATAGGGCTAAGTTGGGCTGCTTTCGGCAAACTTAAATATATTTTTGATAATAAACAAGTCCCTATATGCTTAAAAAGACAAGTATATAAATTGTGCATATTGCCGGTGACAACATATGGACTAGAAATCATGTCTATAACACAAAAAAGTAGCCAGAAATTAAAATGCACTCAACGATCCGTGGAAAGACAGATGCTCGGTGTATGTCTAAGAGACAGAATAAGAACTGAAGAAATAAGGCGCCGAACCGGAGTCATGGATATCATGGATCGTGCAGCGAAATTGAAATGGCAGTGGGCAGGGCACTTGGTGAGACAAAATGATGGCAGTTTGACACCCAGAATAATAAAGTGGAGACCGTGGGCAAACAAAAGAAGTGTTAGAAGGCCACAGAAAAGATGAGTCGACGACATTGCCTCTATTGCCGGTAAAACGTGGATAATGAAAGCGGGTGATAGGAAGGAACGGAGACTTTTGGAAGAGGCCTTTATCCAGCAGTGGAGAGAATAAGGCTGCAGAAGAAGATGAAGAAGACAACACAGATGAAGAAAATTCATATTATTGAAATCACAAAAATTAGCAGACTGAAGAATTGAAGAAATGTAAATGCTCACAGTTTGTAAAGTGGCCACTTAAACATGAAAATACTTAGAGTTCGACATTCCTTTCTCTAATAAGTTTCCCGTCTCTGTTGTAATATGATGGATAATTGGCCTCGAGAGGGGAGACTACACTTACATAGAAATGGAGTCAATGTTAAAAATCTCAAGTCTACAAAAACGTAGAAATAACATTGACCCTATATTTAAGTTAAATTTACTAAATGGCTTAATTGATGAACCATCGTTGCTGGTACAAGTGGCATTCAGTATTCCGATCTGCCGGTTTCAAAATATTGATGTGCTGTTCCTTGATTAGCACAGCACAAACGATGGCTGCATGCAACAATGTTCCGATTGTGTCGCATTGTAAACTCGAGACAAGATCAGGACGTTTTTGGTGTAAGTCTTATTAGATTTAAACAATCACTAAGATAGACCAGATTTTGTCTTGAGGAAGTATTTTTTTTTTTTTAATCCTAGCTTTAATTTTTCTTTATTTGTACTTTATTTTAATTATCCCTGCATAAATTATAAAGATTTGTGTTTGCCATTTCTTGAATAGACTAAGTCCTTTAATTATTTATTTTTTTTAAAACTGATTTTTAAAATAATTCGTTAAGCCAATGATTTTTTTAAAAATTATGTCATCACTATCATATCATTCATTTAAATGTGTTAATTGTTTTAGAAGTGAAGCCGCTTAAATAATAATAGATACATGTTTAAATATGTTTGTATTCGCTGAAAATTCATGCAGAAAGTGTAAATGTAAAAAACATTTATAACATTCATAGAATTAAGAATAGTCCAGAAGGAGCGTAGAATCATATTTGAATACATTCATTTATTTATTCAGATATTTAGAACATTACAGAAAAAAGACCCAATTCATTCTAAATACAATAAAAGATCACAAATTACAGTAGATAGTTATGTTTTTAAAATAATATAACAAAATGTAAAAAGAAAAATTAAAAGTTAGAAAGTGCTTTCCTAAGGGAAGGCCCACTGTCGTAAAATATGTCGACATCAGAGGCGATGCGATTAAGAAGCAAGATTGCTCTACCAAAACCATCGGACTATGTCCAAAAATCCCCCCACTTAGCCCCACTTTCGCCGCGCGCATTCGTGATGTCGCCCCGTAATGTTGACAGATACGAAAAAATATAATCATGACCCAAATATAAGGTTAAAAAAAAGCAATTTGTTAAATTCTCTAAAATTTTATTGTGCACGCGGAAACATTAATTGACACAACAGAGTAGATAAGCAAAGGGTCATTTAATAAGAGTAATTGAATTAATGAACTTTGTACTTAAAAAATAAAACAAATTTTATTTTACATAAAACGGATATTTTTATATAATGTTAAATAGTATTTGATGTTTTAAAGATAATGTCGGTCAAATGTCCACCACAGCCTTGTTTAGTCCGAGGTCTAATTTTAATTAGTTCTCACATTAGAATATCAAAGTAGGGTAAAAAAAAATACTAACTTGGCAACACTAACGAAATGTCCGTTTTGTTTTCTTTGACAATCTGACAGATGGAAGAATAATTTACTTTTTAAGTAATGCATTTGCTACTTACACATGCATTTGATAATTACAAATGAAATGTGATCCCACTTTGTTTCTTTAAGATCCAGCAATATTTTTACACATTAAAACGACACAACACTTTCAGAGTTGAATTGAAATCGGAGTTTAATGCGCGTATGCGGTTTCTGGACAATTCTTAATTATTTAATTACATGATATGTATTTTGTTATAATTCTGTCAAATATAAAAAATGTTTGACGATTTTAACGTGATTCATTTAAAAATTATGACTAATTGAAAACACATCGAACACGGCTTCCAAATGAACTTAAATTCTTGTCGATCGAACAAAGACAGCACATTGGCATTAATATTTTGAATGGAGAAAGAAGAAGAGAGATGCATTAATGCTCGTACCAAATCCTGGGATTTGAACATCCTCGGTGATAATATTATTTTTCGCATTTTTCATTCTCCGCTCTCTGTGGAAAATGGCTGGAAAATACAAGGCGGTTTTAGGTCGCGACTCAAAGAGAAGAGTGTTATAACGGTAAGTTTTACCTCTCTCCTACCACCTACAAGCGTACATTTCTCCCGACAAAATGTCTCCCCCTATTTCACCAACCAAACAATACACGTTCACTAATATTTCACCTTTTAAAAGTTAATTTTCACGTCTTCCTTATTTTAATATTTTCTTTTGAATTTTTTGGGCAGATCTTTGCGAGCTAATTAAAAGATGTCTCGAGATTATACGTGATGATGTATTATGACTAAGATCCCCGAGAAGTTGGGAAATATATTTTACCCATAATATTTTTTCGCTTCAATAAAATATTCGCAGTTGTTTCATTTTTGTTCGAGATTAAAATTTTACTCCATTGTAAACAATATTTTAGGGAATGTATTAATTAAATGCAAAATCAAACATTGAAGTGAAAACTATGAACGAGAGTTTATTTAAATTTTTTTCATCACTTTAAAAACAGCAAATGAAAACTGTTTTTCTGAATGTAAAAACTGTACTTTTCTGTATGTATTGTGTGCGTTTTTCAGTTATATGTAATGCCTTTTTGTTTGCATATTTGAACTCTATAAATACTGACAGTAAAAGACTGTAAAAAGAGTTAAAAATATGTTTACCTTTCTAATATTTTACATCGAAACTGTGGAAAAGTTTCGTGCTCACTGCAAGGATAAAAACTCCTACATTGATACAAGGGGTTTAAAAACGTCACAAAATGTTAAAATCGTTTCAAATTTTATAACAAAAATTTAGCGTCGGTTAATTTAAAAAAAAATATTTCCGTTACCAGCAGTCTACGTGGAGATTAAAAAATAATCGTAAGTTAGGTTTACAAATCAGCATATTTTTTTCATTAAACAATGTTGTTTGAAGATATTTATTTATTTATTTATGATTTATTAGTGTGTACACGGCACAAATGCCTTTTATAACATAAACATAGATACATTTAACATATCAGTGTTCTATTACAAAATTATGAAATAATATAATAACAATATATCTGTACATACTCGAATTGCACAGTTGTTTTATACATTATTCCATATAATAACTTTGTGATTTTAATACTTGACATACTTAGGTAAAAAAAAAAAAATAATAAAATAATATAACGCAGTATATTCGAAATAGCAAAAATCATAAATCATTGATTTGTTGGGATTGTTGCAACGTATATTGAATGCCCCGGGTATAATACTAACTGTCTCCTGATAAGAGCTCGAGGGTTCTCAACTGTTTTAAAAATAAAATATAAAAAGAAACAAAATTATTAATATGTGCCATAGTACAAAAATAAACCATTTTGAAGTTTGGATACCCAGTAATATTACTTTAAAACGTGTTCATTGATTGATTTCATCTGATTACAGCTGTTGCAGTTCCTATCAATTTCAATTTTTGTTTGAAGATATTGTCTAATAGCATAGATTTATGAATGTTTCCTTAGATTACCTGCTTTTGAATGAAATCATTTCAGTGTTGGAATACGTTGATTAAATTAATATTTACTAGCAGGCAACAGTCGGCGACAGCCGACTGTTGCCATGCCAGGGAATTCGGCTCTTCGGGTTTCATGCAATTGGCCCTACGGGCCTTAGTTGATCAGTCCCTAGGGCTTTAGTTGATCGGCCTCGGTTGGTCGGGATCTTGAGCACCTTGAAATATCGCCCATTTGGGCCTTCCACTAAAATCAGAGCATTCTAAATGCGGTAAAGAAGAATTTGTCACTCAGAATGATGCTACCGAAACCGCATAAAATATACACATATAATATATTAAATATCCACAAAAAAAGTTTCGTTAGTAAGCGATTAACATTGAAAAGAAAAGAATCTGCAATTTAAAAAAATAACAGTCAGTTATCAATAACTTTTACAAGCTAGTTAATTCGGCCCACCGGGCTTCACATATTCAAACCAGCGGGATTTAATGAATTTGTTCCAAACGCCTCGGTTAATTAGGATCTCGGATGCGCTGTATAAGTTATCCATAATACAGAAAAATAAATTTTTATTAATCACATTTTAAAGTGGCCTTGAGGGATTACATTACGAAAATGGCGTCACATACGTTATCCATAAAAAAAATATTGATAAAAAAACACGTAAGACTAAATATAAAATTATGACTAGGCACAGTGGTAGAATAAGGATGGCGTAGTAAAAATTCTTAATTAATAAGTGTGATAGTGACCATAGTTACTTATTCCACGCTTATACCTGGGTCCAACGTGGTAAAGCGCTGGAATAACCTCGCGATCCGTAATCTGTCAAATTTGTCTTTTGTAAAATGGGTTGTATTTATTTTAAAATTAAACAGTTTTTAAAATTGACTGGTGTAATATCTAAGAATTGATTTTCTTCGTTTATATTAAATATTGTCTATCAAAAGTCTTATGGTGTCCAGAAAATACATATTATTTACAGCGTGTTCTTTTATAACAAACTCAGAGTGTAAGAGTAATCAAATAATCCTTCCATAAATAAATAGCGTAATCGATTATAATCGACTTAGATTTCGTTAGACGCTTGACATTTGTATGTTTTTTTTGTTTTGTTACTAATATGAATTACGTGTTAGTATTTGTAACTACACACAGAGATAATGTAGAACTATTACACTACACAAAGGCACGCAGCTTGTTCATAAATGTACGCTAAAATGATGCATGGTTAAAAAATAAATGATGGAGCTTACAAATAAAAATTATTCAAGGTGGTTAATGTTTTTATAAGAAACGTTTTTTTATACCGGGTATAAATAGGTTGTATTGGGTATAATTATTCCTTAGTATAAGCTTGATATAAAAAAAATCTCAGAAGTAAGGCCAGTAAAATTATTTAGAATAGGTACTTCCTTCTTTTCGTAATATAACGAAAATCATAACAATGTTAGTATACGAATATATAACCAATTGAATGTGTACTTAGATAGTTATGTTACAAAAATGGCGCTTTATAAGTTATCCATAAAGGTAAAAATAGCAATTAGGCATATTATTTTTTACATTATTAAAGATATTTCCTTTTTTCGAAATGCATAACGTTGAGTCGGATTGTGGTCCGGACTAGTGTCGCTGACTCACAAATCGAAGGTCCGAGGGGTCCCCCAGAACACAAATATTTGTGTAAATAAAAAAAATAACAACTGACTGAAAATGTTAAACGTAAATATGACACTCAAGAGAATTAATAAATAATAAATACACAAACAGAAAAAACTTCCTACTTACCCCTTAAAGTATTCATATGGCTATATTCGAGAGCGCAAAATTGACAGCCGGATGGATCTGGCATAGATGTTTAAAACCTCAAAATTGACACACATTGTTTTTCGTATATAGCGTAATTCATTAAATCGAGAAACATTATTTATTGAAATAAAAGGTTGAAATTTTACAATGTGACATTTAAACGGGCACCGTTAACTAAACACCGCGGTATTTAGTTGCAAATTAAAGCAAAATAATGTATATTACTAAAATTTTGTGATTTTTTCAACATGTTTTGGCATTTTAATATTATGTATTTTGACATTTCAATGAATTTCATCGGAGTTATAAGCGAAAATTTTTAACTCCTTTCTCCCTCATACGCAGCGTTAGGCGGTGCTACACAGAATGAGCTTTAAACGACAAATTTTATCTGACGAAAATAAGTCCTATTTATTCATATGATAGAGCGCAAATTCTTATCCGCTAATTCAGTATATCGTTCAGCACTAATCTCCACTTGATTTATTTTAGGAAAAATTTCACCAACGAGTAGAAACTAAATAATTAAAACCAAAATAGAAAATAATAAATAAGTATTTTACAATAGTTTTACTGGACCTGACTGGTGGATTGCCGCGATTCGTGTGTAGAGATGCAAAATTACGTAATTTTACCAAAAGTCGCGGAAAAATACCGTAATTTACGGTATTTTACGGTAATTTTAGGTAAGAAACGAATTTGACGTACTAATTTTTATTTTTTTAAGATATTACAAATACGAATAGCTTTGTTTTATGACACTTTACATATCTGCGAAAACCATGTTTAGATCCATTGAGTAGTTGTCGAGATTTATTATAAGTATGGGACGTTCAAGGTCATTCGGTATGTACTTTTGTCATTTTTTTTAATAAAAAGGGTTATCATGTTTTGAAACTTAACAGGATCGATGGACATATGGTCCTTAGTAAAACCTTAAGTTTGTGACCTTGAACAACTACCGTTCATGCAGTGATTTTGAAAAAATGGTGCTTAAAATCAGTTTTTTGTGTATAATTACGTCCCTGAAGGTTTTATAGAAAAAAAATATACAAAAGTCCGAGGAAATAAAATTTACTTAAAAATCGTCATATTTTTTTCCTTTGAATCAATATTTTCCAAAATACACGTTTGAACATCAAATACATTTTATCAAAATAGCGGAAAAGCGGTATTTACACTGACTTTTTACTAATTATTTGATAGTTGACCTACGAAAAGTCATCATCATTCCATGTCTGCTACCTAGTTGGAGCATATGGTGTTCACAGAGATCCTCCAGGCATCTCGGTCGGCTTCCAGGCGGTAGGTATTACAAATACTTTAAACAGTGTACATTATAATATAAAAATAATTTAAAATTACATAATGCTACTTCAGGTTAGCCTGCTTAACGAGACATCAAGTTCTCGACGTCTTAGACCTCCGCTGCTAATTTAGTTGGTAGTTCATGTCACAACTACGAGATGCGAACCTGACTTGTGAAGATGCACAGGAGCTGGCATCCGACCGAGATGCCTGGAGGATTTTTGTGAACACCATATGCTCCAACTAGGTAGCGGACATGGAATGATGATGACTTTTAGTAGGTCAACTATCAAATAATTAGTAAAAAGTTAGTGCTAATAGCGCTTTTCCGCTATTTTGATAAAATGTATTTGATGTTCAAACGTGTATCTTGGAAAGTATTTATTCTACGAAAAAAAAAATAAGTGCAATTTTCAAGTTAATTTTATTTTCTCAGACTTTCGTTTATTTTTTTTCTATAAAACCTTTAGGGACGTAATTATACACAAAAAACTGATTTTAAGCACCATTTTTTCAAAATCGTGGCATGAGCGGTGGTCGTTCAAGGTCACAAACTTAAGGTTTTACTAAGGACCCTATGTCTACCGATCCTGTTAAGTTTCAAAACATAATAACCCTTTTTATAAAAAAAAGTGAAAAAAGTACATACCGAATGACCTTGAACGTCCCATACTTCTAATAAATCTCGACAATCACCAGACGGATCTAAACCTGGTTTTTGCAGTCATGTAAAGAGTCTTAAAACAAAGCTACCCGTATTTCTGATATCTTTGAAAAATAAAAATTAGTACGTCAAATTCGTTTCTTACCGAAAATTACCGTAAAATACCGTAAATTACGGTATTTTACCGCGACTTTTGGTAAAATTACGTAATTTTACATCTCTAGTGCGGACACGACAACGTTGGAAGTAAGGAACTGGAGAGGAAGGGCAGAAGCCCGACAAGAGTGGAGGAGACTCCCGGATTCAGCCAAGGCCCGCCCAAGGCTGTCGAGCTTATGATGATGATGATATCCCACGTGCAGGCGGATGAAGGATATGTTTTTTTGTGTAAAATAGAATCGAATAGAGGATTATGTTTGAATCTATGGCTACAGAATGAAAAAAGTTTTAGGTTAAAAATTATGTCTAAGGTCCCGGGTTAAATTTCTAGGGTATACGTAAAATACTGATTAAATAATCCACCAGTCAGGTCCAGTAAAACTAGGGTAAAATACTTATTTATTATTTTCTATTTTGGTTTTAATTATTTAGTTTCTACTCGTTGGTGAAATTTTTCCTAAAATAAATCAATCAATACATGTTTTCAGTGTTTTTTGTCCTAGCTACCATTTCTCAGAAAAAAACATTATTTTTATCGCTTGACAAAAGAACAGTCTTGTTCTGAAGCCGGGCAGCAGATTAAATTAATGCAGTGATTTTACTCCGAGTAAATTATTTATTTATTTATTTTGTCGGCCTCGTGGTGTAATGGTCAGCGCGTTAGTCTGCCATGCAAGAGGTCTCGGGTTCGATTCCCGACATGGTTGATGTGAAATATTTATTCAAAAGGGTGTTTTCACACTAGAATATTTCATAGTCCCGGGACTGGTACCTGAAGCGTAAGACTGATCATCTTACCAATGCAGTGCCCTATGCACCATTAGGTGCGGAAAGGGAACGATGATGATGATAAAATTATTTATTTATTTGGGAAAAGAACAACAGTTTTTACATATTTTGCATATAGAAACTAACAATGTTTAGAAACAATATTTGTGAAAACAGTAAATATAAATTTTCCACAGTGATGTAATCTGTTGATGAAGTACATTATGGGTATCAAAATAACTGCAATTTAAAAATTAAGAAATGTTATGAATTCAGAAGTTGAAAATAAAAAATAATATAAAAACACATGTTTGTATATGTAACAATTATAAAGTTAAAATAATAAATTAATTAATTAATTTAAAAAATAAGAAAAAATAGAGTTATATAGAAATATTGTAAAAGGTGCGAAATATAATAATAAATATGTATAATTACTGACATCGTAAAGCTAAACAGGCGTACTGTCTATAAGGAATCTTCTATATTTTGTACAGGAGAGATGAAAAATGTCAGCGTGACAGGAGAAAGCGGTATTGTAATAATGACATACTCTAAAGAAAAAATCATTGTTACTTGAATTAGTCCTAGGTATCGGCAAATTTAATGAAGTGTGGAGTCTTGTCCTGTTGGGCCCAAGATATTCTAAAGAACTTGTGAGTAAAGGGTGGTCTATGGCGTTGTTAACTAGTTTCAATATGAATAATCGATCTGCAATCAATTTTCTATACTCCAGTGTATTTTATAAAATTTGTAGATTCTTCTATACCCTTTGTTGGTTGTTATTCAGTTACATTATTGAGAATTTTCTTTAATTGTCCATAAATAAATATCACAAGATTGAATATTCATATATAATTATTTTTATAACATTTTCAATTACATGTTATTGGCAACGATGATTAAATTTTCATACCAATATACTGTTAATTTTTGTTCGGAAACTTCGATTGTATTTTATAGACAATTAATAGTAACTCTGTTAACTTCACCTAGGAACAATAAAATATTGAAGTGTAGAACCACCTTTAAAACAAAACAAAAAAAAAAATACTGAAACATAATATTGTTTATTTTTGGCATGCTCATGTGATGTTATTTTATTGAACACAGTGCACAAAGCATGCTATTCTATTTAATATTAAATCAACAGTTTCCACGCGACGGTTGTAATTTCATAGATCCATCCGACTTTTCGTCTAGCCCAGGGGTCACCAATCTCTCATCCACGGACCAAATCCGGCTCTTACTTATTTCTGATCCAGCCTGCCAGCTATTATTGTATTTATCATTAAAAAATAAATTAAAAAGTCGAATTACGCGCTGTACACAAAACAGCCATTTTCTATAATTTTATGGAGCTTATTAGTATTCATCGTCGTTATAATATTCCTATCATCATAATATTTAATTTGAAATTTCTGTATACCGTTCACAGCTGAATTCAACGACATAATTTTATTTGGATTACTTTTGTTTTTATTTTAAATAGTAATTTTTGTTAACTTTTAACTTTTGGTTCAGAACTGTGCAACATTTTATTTTGTAATATATCTTCTAAGAGTACCTTATTTTTACTTGTGAAATTTTGTTTTCTTTGTTCTACTACTAGGCTTTTTGTTTTTATCTTTTTATCCTTTTTGTGCATGCAAGTATGCATAAAATTTTCTGGGTTTTTTCATTCAAAATTTGTTAGTGTGTTTTTAGGAGTAAATTCAGTTTATTTATTGCATAATACGAGTATATAGTACATACCTATTTATATTTCATTATTTTGCACAAATCATTTTCTGTTATCAGATTATTGAACTACAATCTATCTATTTTCTTGTAAAAACCGATATGAGTTTTCTATTACGAGGCGTTCGGCTTTTCTCCAACAATTTCTTGTGCAGTCTCACATTGACCAAATCTGCCTTATATCTACTTGCTTATCGCGATTATCTAGCATTCATTATATTCCGATTGGTAATTTTCAACTTATTTTTACAATTATTAATGTTTGTACCATATTGTTATATACATGTAGTAATTTAACTCTATACTATCCAAATACTCGAGGCCTAAAAGGTAAAACAAAGGAATTTCAATTGAGTGTACCGAATAACGAATATATTATCATACGTATAACGGAAACTTGGCTTAAATATGGAATTGAAGACGAGGAATTTTTTGATGCAAGGTACACAGTATTTAGAATCGAACGAAATTACTTCTTAACAAGTCAGCCCCGTGGAAGAGTATTGTTGGGTATACAGCATGAATTTCAGGCCACTAGAAACCCTTATTGGGTATGCGAAGCTGAGTAAGATGATCAGTCTTACGCTTCAGGTACCAGTCCAGGGACCACGAAATATTCTAGAGTGAAAACACCCTTTTTAATAAATATTTCATATCAACAATGTCGGGAATCGAACCCGAGACCTCTTGAATAGTAGGCAAACGCGCTGACCATTACATCACGAGGTTGATGTCCACTCTCGGGTGAAAATCCTAAAAAGGGAAACCGAATGGAGACAAGTACACCTCTCGGTGCAGTGTTTGACGCGTTTGTCTTATGTATAATTTATTTGAAAGATGATTTTACGCTCCATCATTACATTGTCCGTGGACTGGTATCTGAAGCGTTCGATTGATCAACTTACCTTCATGTAAATATGAACGAGATGCGTGACATTTGGTGTAAAAAACCAGTGCCCTATGTACCGTCGGGCGCGGATAAGTATTTAATGACGACGACGAGTATTAACTGAATAAATACATTTTAGGGAACATTAAGTAGAGCCGATACGGATGGATCCAACGGATGCCTCACTCAACCTTAACCACGCTACCCTACTTTTCAAGGCAACAGGTTTTCCAAGTCCTCGATGATCACTGCTAATATGTCAGCAGTTAGCTTTGGAACTGTGCGATGTGGACATGACTAGGGAGGACGCGCCGGAGTTGGGGATATTTGTGGACGCCATGTGCTGTAAGGAGCAGACATTAAATGATGATGAATGAAAATGTAACAAAACGTGAGCTTTTTTACTGTTACAAAATATAACGCATTGTGCGTTAAAACGTGAATTTACATTAGCTAAAAGCTGAAACCCTTTCAGAAGATTTATACTTTGAACGAAATATTACTTTACAAAAATCTTTAAAACGATTTTTCTTTTGTTAATGAAACCTGTAAAATCCGAAAATGCGAAAACATGACGTCAACGAGATTTGCGCATTTGATACATTTATCACAAATATACGACGCGTCGTAAACATTTACACTGTTATTTGTAGTACACTGTGTAGGTGTGTAGGTACCCTAAAGCAGTGTTTTTAAAACTTTTTAAATACGCGACCCCTTTACGAATAAAAAAATCTAGCGACAACCCAAGACCTAAATTTTATCATACTACTCAAATGTCGGGGATTTTAACGATAGTGTATTTAATTTTCTTTCTATTTAGACCATATTAGGTATTATTGATTGAAAAATAATGTACAAGGTAGAAGCTAGCGCAAGACACCATACAAGATGAACATATCTTACTGCTAACGATACGCTTAAAATGACATTTGATTCGGTTAAGATTGACGTCTTCTGGACAAATATCTAAAGCTGGAAAAGGGAAGCTTCGAATTTCGCTTTAGTGCCATTTGCCACATCCTACGTATGTGAGCTAACGTTCTTTCAATGGTGGACACAATAACTAAACAGAGAAATAGGTGACTCCAATTATTGTAAAATAATTTGTTTATAGATTTCAAAAGAGCCTATAAATAACATCTCTATCTTAGATACACTGCTCTGCGCTGGTTTGGACATGTAGAACGAATGGACAGCGAAAGAACGGCTAAGAATATTTACAATGCGAATGTTGATGAATGCAGAAATAGAGGAAGACCGAGAAAGACATGGCATGGCCAAATCCAACAAATACTTAAAGATGGACATGTCAAAAGTCGGAATAATCGGCGCGCATGCATGAGAAGATGTATGAATGTAGAGGAAGCGAGATCGGTATGCAAAGATAGAGTGTTGTGGCGTTCTATCCTCCCTGCCTACCGTTACGGGGAAAAGGCGTGATGGTTAGTTAGTTGTTTGTTTGGATAACCAAGCAGAGTTTTTCGAATCCCCTTGGAGGTCGCGACACATTGATTAAAAAACACTGCCCTACTCAATATACACATTTACACTTTTCCATTTCAATTGGACCAGTGTTTATTTTTATATTTATGATGATTTTTGTATAAAAATATCGTGCAGTATGCATAAAAACACACAGGACGATATAGATTTACAAAATGTATTTATCCAGTTATTTTATTTATTTATTCATTTTTTCCATTATAAACAAAGATTAATAATAATAATGTGCCCTCACTGGGGTTACCCGTGCCGAGGACACTTAATATACTTTTTTTCAAAAATATTTTTAATTTATGTAGTTTATATTTAATTTAAGTACACCTTTATTATATGTTTATGATTCATATAATTATCTGAAGTGCTTTAACATTTACAGATTACGGAGTTGCCCAGTTTAAACCCGCGCTGCGCCAGCGGGTGTCCTGCAAGACCCCCCCCCCCACCTCATATCCGTATCTGCAAATTTTAATTTTAATTCATTGTTATTGAAATATTTACGAGGAAGATATTTATTTTATTATATTTTATGTTTTTGGTAGGTATAACTAAAAACATTATGTATTACTTGTTTATTTCAGTATTTGAAGCGAATAATATTGTGTTTGGTATAGATACATATATTTTATGCTATTTATATTGTTTTAAGTGATTAGATTTTGATGACAATAATTATTAGAACAGAGACAATTTGGATGGTTAAACATAAGTAGAATAATACACGTTACACTGTATGTAGTAATCAGCCAATGACAGGTTATAAGTCCTAGAAATGCCTTGACTTCCACGTTCCTTTCACAAAAATCTGTGTTCTAATATGGATAGTAAAATATTCAAATCACATAAATATTTCTTGTAATTTTTTATCATGTGTAGGTATTAAAGAAAACGATAATCAATTAAATAATAATTCCGGTACATGTTAAAAATACATTCTGTTTTTCAGTTTTGTGGACATATGAAAATGGAACTTAAAATTGTATTATTTTAATGAAAAAAACATAATTTTTTTTAGAAATTAGGAAAAAGAAGCACTTACCGAATCGACTCCATGCCGCTGACTTCTTTCAACAGAAACAAAGAGTTCGTACTTAGATTCCGGATCTACACTAATTTGACATTTGTGTTCCCGTTCCGAAAGCTAAAGACAAATATCATATCACTGCTACAATTGAAGATTGCCCCTTCTTTTAGTTATGACATAACTAAAGTTTCAAGTACACGTACACGCATAGATAAGGTTATTTTAACACCCAATAAGTTTAGGCGCCACGTACAAAGGCATCGCCTTCAGTCAGCGATATCCTTTATATTGATTCAACTCGTGTTTTACAGCCTTCCCCCAAAACTAACCATTACAAAGAAGATCGTTAAACGTTCAAACGAATTAACTTAAGTAGTAAAAAAATAGCTGTACAAATCTTCAAAAAAATATTTATTTCAGAATAAATTTAAATTGTTGATAACGCTTTTTTCATAATTTAAATTAATGATGCAGTGAAACGCGATTGAATTTATTGACTGAGCCATGAAATACTCAACTGTTGCCTCAAAGTTGGCAAAGGAGGAAGACTGTTGAATTATGCAACAAATGGTTCAGAAATAACTTCATATATGCGTCTGGCACTGCACGACGTGAAACAATCATTCGCGAAACATCCGAATTACTTTACAAAAATCCCGCTCTCACGCAGAAAGTAAGTGAGCGCGAAATTGTAACTTTATGTCGCGAATGCGTCACGGAATTCGAAACTTTTTAATAAGTTTTGAAACAATCAAATATTAAAGAATATCGCGAATTTAGTACAAGTCGACCCAGTGACTGAGTTTCGAAAGAAGCGAATGGAAGAGATCGCGCTTTTTTATGCCGAATTGCGGAGCGTTCCGATGGACACACAACCTGTTGGGGTAAAGCGAGATCCGCTTTTGCGGGCCGTATCGACCTCCCTTACACGTCCCCTACGAGGGTGCGACCGCCCGGCGCATGCTCGGGGGAAATCAACTACCGATATGTAAGTATTAAACAAACCTTCGATGCTTTTTACGTCCTCTGTTGAAATTAATTGTCGTTTTACTGGAATACTCCACTACCAATTGCGGATGAAATTCGTACCAAGATGATCAACCCTTAACTGCCGTGGGCCAGAACCCAGAACCTAGAAGAGCTTATACTCGATTGATGCCTTTTAGTGTTTTGTATGAATGAATATTTGCATGGCCTTCTTATCTCAATGCAATCACTAATTTTCGTTTGAAGGTAAACTGACCAAAGATAAATAAGGTACCCACGTTGAAAATGTATCCAGAAATAAATCACATGATAGCGTGATAAAGAGTTTTTAACTATTATCAAACTTTTCTTACTCGCTTTTTATACAGATAATGACGTTCACCCTGACGTGTATTTATTTATTTATTGGAGGTCCATAAAATTGCAAATAACCTTTTGTAATTGTTCTGCTTGAGAGTTTCATTTTACTTACTTTGGGTGATTATGACTCGTCTGTTTAAAAAAATATATCAAGCTTGTTATATCAAGTAATTTTGGTGGTAATTTCCTATTGTAAGTACTAACTAATTAATCGTATAACCTGCTGTTTTTTTTTGTATAATTAAAAAAAAATATTTTTCCACTTAAAATTGGTAAATTACTATTTTGTTAACTGTATTTTTTATTAATATAGTGACTAACATTTGAATGCTTCTAGTAAGTAATTGCCAAGTACTCTAGAAATGAAAGGCATAATTGCTTTTCTCTGAGCACATAGAGAAAGGCTTAACACAAATTACATTACACGTAGAAATAATAGGAAGCAGTAAAACATAAGAGTACGAAGCATTAATTATATCTTGTGCATATAATTTATATTTGTACAACTCATGCAGGGCAAGTTTATAATAAGGATTGTATTCGTATTATAATACTTAGGTGTTATTAAAATCCTTGTGTACTTTAACATTAAATTAATTAACACTTCCTTTTAAGATTTACTTTCAACTAATTATACGGAAGTACAAGTACCAACATTTAAAAAAAAAAATTACTATGGTGTTTCGGATGCTATCTATAGCAGTGCGAAATAGAACTTGAACTCTGGACGAATGTTTTTAACTCATAGTATAAATCATGAAAAAGGAAATCGCGTGGAGATAAGTCCGCCTATTTGTGTAATTATTGACGCGATTACATTATTGCCGAGGTCAGGAGGACAATTTTTTATTTTTTTTATTTTTTATATCCAATTTCCCGTATCATTTAACTTTCTTATTGAAATATAAATAAGATATATATATTTTTTTATATTATGGTGATTAAAAAAACACACTCGTATATTTAACGTTTCTTAGTAAATTGATAAAAAGGACATAATAACCCTGTTTTCTCATCCAATAAAATTACCAGTCAATTAATATATCGTGTACAAGAATTTGTTCATTGGCTGACATTATTATCGGATCAAAAAGAGAAGTTACTATGTCCGTTTCATGCACGGTGGAAACTTCATCATTTACTGCATTGAAAACATTTTTTGTTCCAAATGACTTGACAAATCTGTTTCTTTTATTTCAGTCAAGCAGTTCTTGTATTGATCAAACGTATCAAGTAATTTGTTTCCTACGAAGTTCTGAAATATACTTACAAGCCAATATTAATTGGCCATAAGGCCAGTAAAATATTACAAAAAAAAACACCTAAAATCGCAAAACGCGATGAAAAGCTGCTTTTTTGTGTGTTATTTGGACCCTTTTAGGGAGTGTGAAACTACGTTTTGCAAGCAAAAAAAAAGTGGTGCTACCTGCGTAATACGTGAAAAACTGCAAAATTTTAGTTTTTTTTTAGTTTTTGCAGTTCAATTTAAAAACTATGGGCTTTTGACATTAATTTCCATAATCATTTTGAAAGTATGGGACGAAGTCAGTAAATTTAAAATCAGATATTATATAATCGTCTTAGAAACTGTAAAATCTATATATATGTATAAATGAATATATGTATGTTTGTCCTTTATCTTCTACGATCTGAACCCGGCAATGCTTTGCTATTGCTAGATTTGAGTTCATACTCGTATATAGATTAAATGAACAAAACCGAAAGCTGTCTAAATACGATATCTCAGGTGAAAGTGTGGTAAAAATATGTGCGGTAGATTCACAAATGTTGAGATCCGTACATTTTGTAGGTCCGAAATAAGTTGTAATTGTAAATGTTCTTCATATCTGTTGTAATATCCTTAACAAGAATATTTATAAATAGCTCAAAAACGGCAAAAATAAATAACGTGTGTTCTTCTTTAGGAAAAAACGTTTGCTGAATCAGCTTATAGCAGGCGAGCCAACGTTTGGGAATATTAACAATTTTAAGTTTTAAAATCAATGAATCATAAACAAGTGCTTACTTATGAATGAAAAGTCTTTTTCCTTTTATCCGAACAGTTTTTGCACACTTTTACGACCCAATCACGTATTTTGATTAATTGTAGTTAATTCATTAAAGAATTACTAATTTCGCGTTTGGCATGGGCTTAGAGTTATAATTTCAGAGGGCTCAGGGTGAATCGCGCTCTGACTTTTCTTCATTAACACGTATTCCCGTATTTTCTTCATGGAATATAGCACTAGAGCAGTGATTTTTGCACAATTTTGATTTGATTACGACGAGGACTCTCAGCCAATCACACGAGGAGATAAAGCTCCAAAAAGTCGAAAAAACAATTGTTCAACCAGCTAACAGGAGGCAAGCCAACGTTCCGGCAGGACAAGGTCTGCCGGGTCGGCTAGTATGTTATAAACAATTAGGTTCCATATGTTTGAGACCACAAATCTCGGAAAGGAATCTATAGATTGACTCAAAAAATTTTGAGAACATTACATTTTAGCAGAAGAGCACTTATACATACTTTTTATTCGGAAGTTTCAACGGAAACAGAAGCAGAACATGCTATGCGTATTAAATTAACTCATAATTTGTCATAGTTAGAAAGTGCTGAATGACAATTCTACACAGCGCTTCTATTTTATAAATTTTAGCCAAAGTTACTTTCTTTCCTTATATTCTACAGCATAGGCACTGCAACGCAAATAAATATATTCAATTAAGCAATGTGTTTTCTCGGTAAATGTATAGTTGCTAGACTATTTTTATTTACTTCCCTGATAATTAATATCAGACAAAGCCTCAGCGAAGCGTGGCCGGGTTCAGCTACTCTATATATATATATATAAATAAGTTTACGATAGTTTGTCTTTTAAAGACGCACGCGATAGCTACCGGACGTAGAGTTTGACATTTGCAAAAAGAATTCTTAATTTGAAAAATTATTATGTCATGTTTTGGACTTCAACCACAAACAAGTACCTAGGTACTAGGGTGATGCTTAAAAATGAAAGTTAAAAAAATCAACGGTTCACCCTCCCATTTTGATCTCTCATATGAAAAATAGAGTTAACTTAAATTTTGTTGGATCTCATTAAGTTTTAGGGGTCGCTACGAGGCTTTAAATTTCATAAAAAATGTTAAAATTCAATATAATTTTCATTAGTAATTTTTAATATTATAAAAAAACTTCATCTCACTTAACCACACAACCCCTCCCTTCACTCTAGACCAACGATGAATCCCTCCTTTCATGGGGTTAACTCAATAAAGTAAAGAGTGTGAGTTTTGACACAACCGCATCTAATACCGGGTCTCAAAAAGAGGCTTGTATTCTACTTGAGCAGTAAATGGATAATGAAATGTTCTGGCTAGCATGTAGGCATCACATTATGAAAATTATGCTGGAATCAGTTGTTCAAAATGAAATTGGGCCTTCGTCTGGACCAGATAATTTATTATTCAAAAGATTTCAGAAATTTTGGCAATTAATCAATAAAGAAGAGAATACGACGTTGAAAACTGATGTAGAATCTATTGAAAAGCTCCAAGATGTGAAAGATTAAATAATCAATTTTGATAAGAAACAATTGACAGAATATCAGCCCAGAGATGATTACAAGGAACTCTTGCAACTAAGCATTGTATTTTTGGGAGGAGAACTAGAGAAATGGCGTGTCATTTAAAAAGCCTGCAGGTCTTCACCGAGCACGTTGGATGGCAAAGTCTATCTACTCTCTGAAAATATTCTTGTTTCGAGAACAATTCAGATTGATTAAACATGAGGAAAAAGGTTTGCGAGACATCTGTATTTTTACAGTCTTAATCTACATTAAGTATTGGTTCCAAGCTCCATCCGCTTGTTCAGCCCCAAGAAATGACTTAAAACTCCTCAAAGATTTAAAGAAGTATGAGGATGTAAACCCTGTCATAGCTAGAAAAGCAATAAATAAAGTATGTGGCCATTTATGGTATGTCTCAGAGGAACTTATCGCCCTTTCATTTTTGGACGACAAAGTGGGAAATGAAACTAAGAAGAAAATGGTGGAAGCTCTAAAAAATGAAGGAGCTGATTTTTGCCGGAAAAGAATTAATTTAGACAACGAAAACATTAGTAATAAAAATCTAGAAGATTTTGTCACTAGTAATACTAAACGATTCTTTTCTATTACCGGATTAAGCTCCGATTTCCTCAAGAAAAAAGTTGGATCAAAGACAAGGAATATATTCAAAGTAAGCAGATAGTAACAAAATTTAAGGTAGTCAATGATACAGCAGATAGAGGTGTGTCCTTAATCCAAGAGTACAACAAAATACTGACCCTAGATAAAGACCAGAAGTAGTATATTTTTCTTCTTGTGAAGTCCTTCAGACAAAAGCTCCCGAACTACAAAAAAGCAACTTTGCTGTCTGCATATTGAGTTTTTTACGTGTCAATTGTGCATCAACATCTTTTTGAGGACTCTAAACAACTAAAATAAGCTTATATTAATTCTGTAATAAGTTTTTTTTTAATTGTGTCAATTAAAGAAATTTTGTAAAAATCTGTGTTTTTTGTCTAATTTTCCTTTTGTTTGTTCACATCCCGAAAGTAAATTGTAACACATACATGATAGAAAATTAGCTTTGGGATAACATATATGGACCTTAAAACCTCATTTTAGTTTTTAATATGCAAAAAAATATAATTTTATGATAAATATAATTTTTTTTAAATAATCACTTTTTGGGAAAGTGTTAGATTTTTAAAATCTTTAGTAGGAACCTTTAAATTTTTCTCAAAAAATTAATTTACGTTTCTCTTATTAGGTAGAACAAAATGGGAGGGTGACGCAAGAGAAAAGAAATAAAAAAATATTTTTGGGTCTTTTAAGCATCACCCTACTAGGTACCTACCTATGTAATTAAATCCAATATTTGAATATTAAAAATGTTTAGTTTTCGAACTCAACCATAAACAAGTACCTAGGTACTCACTTAATTAAATTCAATATTAAAATATTTAAAAAATTTAGTTTTGGAATTAATTCATCAACAAGTACATATCAATGAAAAGTATTTTTCCTTTTATCCGGACAGTTTTTGCACGCTTTTACAACACAGTCAATTTTCTTTTATTATTATTTATTTATTGACGGACTTCTACAATCCATTCCAACAGTTGTAAAAACATTTCCTTTTACTTAATACAGGTACAGATGAAATAAAATACAACTTTATAAAACTAAAGCTAGAACAAAAAAAAAATTACTACTTTTCATTTTTTTTCGAATTAAATGTCAAGGCCACGTTAAAACCCGGCTGGCGGTTAAATGATGACTAAATTCGCATTGAGCATGAGTTGAGTGTCACAATTTTAGAATACTCAGGGTAAAAAAACGCGGTGTGACTTTTCTAATTATTATTCCCGTATTTTCTCCATGGATTATGGCACTGAAGTAGTGATTTTGTACGATTTCGATTTGAGCACGACGAAGCCTCTCAGCCAATCATATGAGTAGATAAAACGAAAAACTTACCTTTATTACGATTATATAAAAAGCTCAAAAAAGTCCTAGATAAATAACGTGTGTCCTTATTTACTAAAAAAAAGTTTGCTCCACCAGCTTAAAGCATGCAAGCCAACGTTCGGGAATATTCATATTTTGTTATTTTGGAATTCAATCATAAACAAGTACCTAGGTACCTACTTATCAATGAAAAGTCTTTTTCCTTTTATCCAAACAGTTTTCGCACACTTTTACGACACAATCACGCTTTTCACATTTCTTTTATTTGGGTTTTTTAATTAAATTTCAAGCTCAAAGTCATGTTCAAGCCACCTTTTTCGCTTTAATTTATATTTATTAAAACTTTTAATCGTTTTGAATTTTCTGCTTTTTATCAAAGAAGCTTATTAAAAATACGAAAGAGAAATACTTTAATTTTATATTATTGTTATCAAAAACATTTTTCACTTTGTGGTATGACATTTTACATTTATTTGTTTATAAATTTGTATAAACCACTTATTTTTTTAAAAATTAAACTTCGACCGGTTTCGAGGTTACAACCTCATCGTCAGGAGTTTAACTAACTTTAATTTGGCATTGAAAATAAAGAAAACAAAAAAAACATTTTATTTGTATGTATATAACTGCTCTTTCCGGCTGTTCATTACATCTGGGAATTCATTGTTTTTAAAAATGTTGGTAATATTACATAAGTTAGTATTAGTACAAATCTCCACCAACAAGCGACAGAAAGTGGTTTGGTGGGATTTTAATTGCGGCCCAGGAACTTTAAAATATTGATTTGAAAAATTCACATTTTGGTATTTCACTTCGAACTTACTGGTGGTTTAACTTAAGCTGGCGCGTTTAGAAAACTCACACTTACGCATTTAAAATCTACATGATGTTGATTTGAAAAACGTTTTTTTTAATTTTAAACAAATGTGCTACTTTGTTTTTTAATTCGGTGTTATATTAGAGGGTTGTGCATATAAAAAAAAATACAATGGGTTAAGAAAATGTAATATTAATTGACTAAAATACATGGTTTCATTATTTTTAATTTTTCTAATCATTTTTAAAATGTTGCATTTTACTTATTATAGTCCTTCCAAGAACAAGGTGCAATAAATTTTTTTTAAATGTATTTTTTATAGTCAATTACTCTAGAACTAGAAAGTTGTGTAGATTGTTTTAAGTATTTAAATAACAAGATTGATTTTTTATCAATAAGTGTGTATACATATTTTTTCCGAAATAATTTGTACTGTGCATTTTAATTACACTCTATTAATTATTATTATGATGAACACAAAATATTGAATAAAAAACATGCTTGTTTAAAAATAAATACTCGTAAATATATGACATTTTCTTAAGTAATTGTTTTTTCCGCTCTAATCCAAAAGAGGTTTTTAAAAGCATTTTACATTACAACATATAACATCAAGATTTAAAAAATCAGTATTCTGTACATTAAAAATGTTTTTGTGTACGTTTTGTGAAAGCGCCATCACTGCATAATCAACCTATTCATGATTCGATTAAATAAAAATACCTACATATTAATAAACCGGTGTTTTTAATCCATAACTTAAAACTAGAACATATTATTATATTTTTACTATTAAGAATCGCAGCGAAATTCAGACGAACGCAGAAGCATCCTGTGTATATTGTATTAGCATATTATTAGCATCTAATAAAGCAATAGTTGTCTATGTCAAGCTCATAAGCGCGTCTGAGCGCGAGAGAGACAGATATTATTTTCATAATGCATATGCCGTGAGATGTCATACCATGGGCTTATTGACGGATACTACATAATGCGTATGTGTAAGTATAGCGCATGCGCCAGCTTATAAAAATCTACTAGTACTGTGAATGGAATCCGGGAGCTCAAGCATGGCTGACCAGTGCACTTACCATACTTGCACACCACGAGGCGGACCCATATCCGTTCGGTATCCCCTTTTCCAGGAGTTTTACTTTTAGTCGAATCGAAAACACTTCTTCCAGGTTTCTGATTCTATTTCACTCGTAGAGATGTATTCCTCGTTCCGTCCGGACACGGGCAAAATAGTATATTTGAAAATAATTATTTCTAGGCAGGCGCCAGAATAAAATTTTACTGTTCGTCTAATTGCGTGAAATAAGGCGCAATATTCTCATGTATTGTATTTACGCTAAAATTGCATTGTTAACAAGTCATGTAAGTATTTATTTAGTTTAATATTGATCTTTTTTATTTCAGACCAGATTTTGTCTTGAGGTAGAATTTTTTTTTGTCCTAGCTTTAATTTTATTTCGTTGTATTTTATTTCATTTGTACCTGTATTAAGCATAATAAAATGTGTTTACCATTGTTGGAATGGACTGTAAAAGTCCATCATCTAATAAATAAATAAATAACAATAAATAAACATCACTGCATCGTGAAAACGTGCAGAAACTTTCCGGATAAAAGGAAAAATACTTTTCATTGATATGTAGGTACCTAAGTACTTGTTTATGATTGAATTCCAAAACTAAACATTTTTAATATTCAATTATTGGATTTAATTACATAGGTAGGTACCTTGGTACTTGTTTGTGGTTGAATTTCAAAACATAAAATAATAATTTTTCAAATTAATAATTATTTTTGCAAATGTCAAACTCTACGCTACTTACCAGCAGTGGTGCATTCTGTGTAAGAATCCGTTTTTCAAAAATGTCTCGAATGTCAGTTAATTTTTTAAAAACATTATTAAAAATCCATTAAAAATATGTTAACATGCCGAAATTAAGAAATTGTCAGGAAAATTAATCAATTCAGTATCTATTAAAAATAATTGTTGTTTGTAAACGTTAAATTCAAACTTCATTAATATGTGAAAAAACAACATCCTCCAAATTTTTCAATTTATGCATTTCAGTCGAATGCAACCCTGGAAAATCGATGAAAACACATATATGCTTCTAACTTTTTGTCCACTTTGCATATTAAAGATGTTATTATTTGTAAACCTTTAGTACGCGAATCAGAAAATTTTGCAAAAAATCGCACGTAAATCTATCGAGTCATTTTTGAGTTTTTGCGAGACACAACACGGCGATTCATTTTTGTGTATTGTAACGTTGTAAAAAACAAGTCCAACGTACTCCGTTTTGAAAGCATTTTAGTACTGGATTATAATTCTATCTTGCCTGATTTAGCCCCATCTGACGGCCGCGGTAGTAACTCATCCATACGATATCCGTGCGCTAGAAATAAATTATTTTTCCATTTGAAAACTCGAGACGAACAGTCCAGCTGTCGCGGAAGGTTTCAAAGGGCAGGCGACCGCACATTTAAAAAATGTAGTCCTTCAAGAAAGGGAACGTTCAACGTAACGTAAGCCTATTTGTTTTAAATTTATTAGCGAAATTCTTGTAGAGAGAAATATCATATTCTAATGAGATTGTATTTTATACAGGTTCCCTTTTTCTATCTTTTTCCATTTTTCCACCTTATTCTATTTTTTATTTATTCCACCATTTATCTACTTTGTCCGATGATAAAGATTTTACAATGTAGTATATTTACTCCATGATTTGAATGGATCACTAATTATTACGAAGTTTATTCGCAAATACCTGGAAAAGTCGGTGTCAGATTTTAAAGTTTTCTTCAAGGTCATGAGACACAAGTTAACAAATGCAATGAAGCGGACGATCATTTACTGAATTAAAATGTCGACAAACAATCTTCTGGGAAATCATCAACTGAGCCAACCATGAGTTAAAATATATCAACCGAAGACGTCGCATATCGAATTGCATCTGCGGATTTTATTTTGTAAAATCAACATTATTTCATTTCATCTCGAGAAGAAAACAATCAAGAATCTATTTCAGTTGTCATTATTATTGTTACGAATATTTATTTCTTAGATAAATTTATTGTCAATCATTTATTCATATCAGCTAGGCAGAATTCTGATTTTTTATATTAACTAATCTTGTCACATTTGTAGAGAATTGCTTCTTTTATTAAAATTTTGTAGTTCACTAACGAGTGTTTATTTCATAAAATCCAGATCTTTAAGTCATATTTGTTCCATTTTACAGTAAGGTATTTTATATATATAACGTTTTTGATTCCGTTCATAAAAATTAAATTCATACAACATAATCTCATTTCTTTGGAGAATTCTAATGTTCTTGCCGATTGAGCGAAACTGATGAAAGGTAAGTTGTTTGTATGTACTTTATTTGGTTATCTGCATTATTCTTCTTAATCTTAAAAATTTGCTTATTGGTTTGTGATAACCTACCTCTATAATGTCGCCCAACTGGGACCAAATAATTTATTTCAACCTCTTATAAACACTGACCCTTTACAATATATAGACTAGCGGACCCGACAGACGTTGTCCTGTCCGAACGTTGGCTTGCCTGCTATTAGCTGGTTGAACAAACGATTTTTTCGTGAATAAGGACATAAGTTATTTATTTTTGGCTTTTTCGAGCTATTTGTATATTCGTAAGGGTAAGTTTTTCGTTTTATCTCCTTATGTGATAAGCTCAGCTAAGAGGCCTCCATAATCGATAATCCAATCTATTTTCTTTTCTCGTATGTGCTAATATTTTATTTTTTTATATTTTATTTAGTCTTAAAATAGTACAAACATAATACATGAATGTCCGTATATCTAATTATTATCAAAATTTATACCAATTATAAATATTTCTAAATAATATACGTACACTTAAAAAAAAACTTCTTTAAACAACTCGAATACAATTAATTTCTAAGAGCTAACTTATCTGCTACACACATATTTTTTTGACTTACGTTTAAATGAAAAAAAAATGTTCTCTTATTCTAATGGTATCTTTGACTGTGGAGCTCGGTGCATCAACGAGTTCTGTGTCTTTGTCTCCTTACGAAATGGCAGCCTTACTTCATTTTTATTTCTAGTTTCATATCTGTGTTCACACTGATTAGAACAACTTTTGTAGTCAACTCTTTTGAGGAATAACCATTAATCATTTTGTGAATAAAAAACATTGCATTAAAATATATCAGTTGACATTTTGACTTCCATTGCGAAGGCGTTCATTTTCATTAAAAATATTGTAGTACCTACGTCTCGATGTTAATGGCGGTGATGAATTCCACTCATAAATTAAACTTAGACTTAGATTTATAATTTTAGAACAAACTAAACAATTAAATGTAACTGAACTCTTTAAACTAGAATCCTTAAAAATTATTCATAAATTAGCCACTGATGTAATTGTAGACGAAGAATTAAAACTTGAAAAAAAGTATAGTAAACATGAACACAATACGAGAATATCAGATAAATATCATAGACAATCTTTTAAAACGAGAAAAGGACAATCGAGACCAATAAACCATGGACTGAAATTATACAATAAACTACCATAAACTAAACAATAAACTAAACAAAAGACTCAGACAACCTTTACAAAAGATGTTAAAAATATTATTATTAACAGTAGAATGTGAATTTTAAAAGTGAAAATATTTTGTTAAATGTATGTAACCCGAAAGGGTTTCCCAATGAAATTTAAATTTAAAAAAACATTTTGGAGATTTCTGGCGAAACATTTTCGCTTCCCTCCCAAACAATTTCACTTAATTCATTTATATTATTTGACTCTACATTTTTGTCTACCTCCAAAATTACATCCGTCTATTGATTTTCATTATCTGATTCTAAAATTTGGTTCCCCTCCAAAACTCCTTCGGAAGTCTTATTTCCACTTTCTGTATCTGTATATTCATAATAAATATTGTCTTCCACGTCTTATACATCTTTTTTGTTTTTCATTTCCATGCCATATTCATCAATTGCTTTTTAAATGCTCTCAATTTCCTTGGTATTCGAATTTCGAGAGATGATAAATTATGCGAATAAATTGTAATAATATTTTGGGAACACGGTGTGTTAAATGCAGCGTTAGCTCGGTACACTACGAAAAAACTCACGCGACTGATGTGTTCTTTGTCCCACAAGCCACAAGTGGTATAAAACTGTATCTTGCTCTTTCGGTTTTCTTTCTCGGCCACTCGAGCTCTGCCCCTAACGAATAGTGCCCTTGTCGTTTTCCTGATAAGCTATATTCTCGTTCTATTTCTTATACAATTTAATAAACCACTTGTAATATTGGCTTCTCTTTTGTTAGTTTAAACTTATTTTACTAAATAAGGAAAAGATTTTTTTCCTCATTTTGGTGTAAAAAGGCCATATAAGAATAAACACAAACACACATCTACACTTACTCTCATACACATAAACTCATCCTTTTGTTGTAACACAGTTTAATAATATGTATGATTTTTATTTAGAAACTTTGTAGGTCTGTCTTTAAGCTGTATTTAAAAAAAAAAGTTATCATGTCATTGTCGACTGTTTGTTTCTTTAAAATAAATAAATACAAAAAATATGAGTTGGTTATAAAAAAAAATAGGAGAGTTATTAAATGTTTTTTACCCGAGGGATTAACGTTACCTCATGGCCACACATGAGTAAAATGTATGATAATGCCTTATCTTATGTGATTTTTTATGTATTTAAAAAATAAAGTTTTAATTTGAAAAACTTATTTTTATTGTGAGAGTAGCCTCAAAGGCGAAAATTACTATATATGGGTAAAAAAATAAGATTACCTTTCTAAGGTCAATACTTAATACAGAGTGTGTAACGTGCGGCCGAAATGGGTACCCACGATTTTTTTTTGCCCATGTATCGCTATCTCGGCCCCACAACGTTTCTTTTCTAACATCGCAGCTGACCGGCTACCCCTGCGCGCTTCATCCCCCGCGGAGGCCTGAAGGAAATCATCCCCACTAGAATAGTCACCAAAGTTCACATATAAAAGGTCGTGCACCCGCTATGGAAGGCAGAGTTATTTATCTCAGCTATCATACCGCTTTCATTTATTTTGGAACAGTCATGGTACAAGATATTCTTTCGAACCGGGAGTTCATCTCCTCAGCTATCAGACCGCTTTCATCTATTTTGGACCAGTCCTGGTACTAGGAGATGGCTCTCAGCACTCCAAAATGGTTAATCCCACAGAGGTTTGACTAAGCTACAAGCAGCCGCTTTCATGCATTTTGGAACAGCTCATGTACTTAGTCAGCTTCCTAAGATTATCCTTGGCGGAAATTAAAGTAATGAGTTGCATAATACTCACTTAAGCTAGGGTTTCCTAGGACAGCGGCGCCCGTATCTTAACGGCTGTAGTGAACGGTGATGCGGTGGGCAGCCGTCGTAACGGTGACTAGAGAGTGGTTTCCTAGGAAAACGATGTTTAAAAAATAAAACCACTCTCTAGTCACCACTACGACGGTTGTCCACCGCAGCTGCTGGGTATTTTTATCAACCATTCCTATGAAGCCAGTGCCCGAGCATAATCTTGACCCCTGATGTGTGTCCCTTTGTCGAAGTCCGGTGCACGGTTGTAAATCTCATCCCTCAAGTGTAAACAGAATCCCGGTGATTCTCAACCTGTGAACCCCGCGAATGTCAAACTGTGTTAATAATTAATTTTGTGATTTAATTAGATCATCGCTGTTTTACCGAATTACTGAACTTGAACATATGTACAAAATTTTTAAATATAAAATAAACAATGAATGACAATTGTGTTTGCTCTATAAGTGTTACTTTTCTGTTCAAATTATGTTGTATTCAATTATTACTATTTATTTATATTTAACCAAACGTTTTTTTTATCTTTAACTTGAGGTAAAGTGGTAAGCGCGTTTGACTGCCATCGATGAGTTTTATTATTATAATTTTATATTTAGTATTAAAAATAGAGAATGAAATCACTTGAACTTTTCGACAAATGCGCGACGATTGCTAGACGGTATATGTATATTATAAGATATATAAATCACAATGGAAACATCATTTGGCTTTAATTATTATTTTGTCTTTTAGATCGATGCTTTATATTTATGATATTATATATTCATTAATATACTAAAATACTTATTTTATATATTATTTACAGCGGATCGGCACCGGAATATATTTAGATATACCCGAATTCACTAGATTTGCTACCGCGGGAGAACCGTTTGCTATTTGAACAGATAATTTATAGTTTAATACGTCATTGTATTTCTCTGTAAAAAAGAAATATTTAATATTTAATTTAAATAACATCCTATGCCTACGTTAGGGATACACTAATCGTATCATAAATTATTATACCTGGAAATACTACCCATTTCACCCAACGGTAAAAATCCACACGGCACAAAAATACAACATAGGAGAGGATTGATATTATTTACGGTATTCTAATTATTTTTTAATTACATTTATGTATTTAATGACAGGCAAATGCAATAAAACAACTAATCTCCTCTTGATTTCCTTTATCTGGATTTCCACTAAAGAGTGACCCCTGAATATTTTTTTATATTTTTTATAAATACTGAACAATATAATATATGTCAATCCATCCTAATTTTACCGTGCCTTATGGATTTGGAAGATGCGTGTAATTGAGCCTACATATTCAATGAACACACACTTGTACCCTTCGGTAATGTATACGGACATATAAGCACCACACAATTCTTACTAGTACCTATGCGTGGCCTCAACTAGAATAAATTTACATGTACCTACTATTAGCTTTATTGTGTAAAGAGTTTATACACAATAGTTATCTCCCTTCTTTGCTCTCTAATTTTATTACTGAATTCTTGACTTTAATCCAAATCGAAAATATTAACTATTTGCACTCCGTTATTTTTATTGATTCACTGAGTAGCTTTAAATTATTCCTGTCATCCCTATTCAGTTCAAACTATTGATTTATCATCGGTAATATTTTTGTTTCTCTTTTTGAATTATATCACTGTACCAAAAAGGATGTTTTCGCCTGGATTCCAAGCCACATTGGATTATCAGGCAATAAAAAAGCGAATTATCTTGCGAGGTGGGGATCTGAAGTTGGTAACTTAAAATACGACGAGAAGGATTTCTCAGATATTTCAAATTTAATCAGAAAGTTAATTTTGATTCTTGGAAAGTGGAATGGTTATTCTTTTAAATTGTCAAAGGGATTATTTTATAGTAATACTACCGGACACTTCCTCCGAACCTAGGTATAATAACGCGAGTTAACTCAATAGGTCTAGGGTTGTAACTTTTTGCCGTATCAGGTCTGGCCACAGACTGTTGAACTTCATCCCATTTGTTTGTTGTTTGGGAGGCATTGGAGATCTGAATAATTTTTTGTTTTTGCAAAAATTGTTTGATATTTTGCTTATGTTTTTTATAACCTTTCCTATTCATTTATCTCAAATTCTTTCCTGTACAAATTGCTCATTGATCGATTCTGTTTATATTTTTTTGTGTTCAAAGGTGTTCCTTATGTAATATTTGTTTCATGAAAACAATATATATCAATTATTTCTTTATTTTTTACAATAAATTTCTCTTATATATCTAGGTTTATTTTTAAAAATTCAACTTCGTTAATGCTGCTTTGCGTTTATTTTATTTTTTTGTTAAAATTTATCATTATTATATCGCACCGTGAATGTAAAACCGAAGTAAGTGCAAATTTCTCATTTTTGAGATTTTAATGTGAAATAACTGCATTTGTCACAAGCTTGAAAATGTAAAAGAGAAGTAAGTGTAAATTCAAACATTTATTAATTGAAAAACAGATAATCTGATTTTACAATATCCATGTTTATTTTTCTTGTTCATGTAAAACCAGAGTATCTGCATTCAACTCACTTTTACATTCTTCATTTTGTTTCTGGCTCATTGTGAAACTAAAGTAAGTACTACATACTTTGGTTTTACATTAATCTTTGTTGATGATTTTGCTATATTGTGGATTATCTGTAGCTGTCAAAGTATTCAAAACCGTGTAAGCGTGGTGTTTTTTGTCATTTAAAAAAAAAAAATGGTAGTTTTAAGTACGTTGGTTGATAAAACATGAGTTCAAGAAGCAGATACATGGTTAAAATAGCGCTGAAGGTTACGGAATCCTCGAAAAAGGTACAAATATTGTTGAAATACAAATGTTATGTGTATTATACTAAGCAAACCTAAAAAAAAATAACTTTTAATTTTGTTTATTCACTGTTCCACATACATTTTTGCAGGCCTTCGATAATTTGTTGCCTGTAAGAGAAGAACAAATCTCGAAACATCTTTCTTCGACGTTCTCGTGAATGAGGTAACCATCATCAATACTTTTAATTTTGTTTGACTCTGTTTTAAGCACTTTTAACTTTGTTTATTCACTGTTCCACATACATTTTGCAGGCCTTCGATAATACGTTGCCTGTAAGAGAAGAACAAATCTCGAAACATCTTTCTTCGACGTTCTCGTGAATGAGGTAACCATCATCAATACTTTTAATTTTGTTTGACTCTGTTTTAAGCACTTTTAACTTTGTTTATTCACTGTTCCAAGTACAATTTTGCAGACCTACAATAGTACGTTGCCTGTAGAAGAACAAATCTCAGAACATTTTTCTCTATCAGTTCCCGCGTTAATTGAGGTAACCTTTGTCAACATCCTTTTTCTTCAAAAAAATACATGAAATAACCACAAAATATTATAATTCTTTCTACCTTCATCTCGAAAAGCTTGGGTGCGAATCCGACGCCTTAAATCACTATCACAATAACAGGCCTAGAAGTATCCCGAACGATGACAAATGAAATATTCGTAATCGTAATAGAATCTCATTACTTGAGAGCCCAGACTACCAGGGAATTCATTTTTACTCTGATAATTGTCCTGGGCAAAATAAAAATAAATTTATAGCTGCGATGTACCTAAATGCTGTAAAAAAATTAAATATCCCCAAGATAACTCAAAAATCGTTGGTAGTTGGGCAAACCGAAAATGAGGGAGACTCCATGCATCCGTGCATAGAGAAACAAAAAAAGAGACCCCTCAAGTCTGGGCTAATTCATGTGCCAACACAGTAGATTCGAGTGATACAAATGGCCTACAAAAAAAACCTTACAAGATTATGGAATTGAGCACTGGAGAGGTTTTTGACTTTCATAGTTTGACTAATGAAATGGGCACAAATTACCAAAAAAACACGAAAATGGTCTACAGGTTCGCTGGATGGATATCTGCATAATACCACATTTTTTATAAAACTAGCTATGCCCAGGAAGAGTTCTGTAGTATTAATCTACTATGTGTTTGTCTACTAATGTTTTTTGAAATAAGCATTTATTATTTCGAGGTTTAAAAATAAGTTTATAAGATGTTCTTCAAACGAATTAGAATATTTAACTTAATCTTATTATTCAATAAAATTCACAATATATATTTTTTAGTACCTGTACGATTTCGGTCTAACTATTTTATTCCTCGGAAAATAAAACCAAAAAAGGTACATGAATACACCACATAATATTTTTTAAATACCAGTAATCAACAAAAACACTTTTTTTAATATTTTAAATAACATATTACAACAGAGATGAAGAAAATTTTAGAGAAGGTAACATAGAAGTCTAGGCATCTATAGGGCTTATGACCTGTCATTGGCTGGTTTAAGTGGCCACTTTACACACTGTGTACCATTCACCGTTCTGCCCATATTTGAACATCTATATCCCTTCAATTCTTTCATCTGTTGATGTTTGTGAAGTTGAAGAGCTGAAACCTTATCTTTTCTAAAATATTCTTCATCTCTGTTGTAATATGTTAATATTAACAGCCCCCAGGGAGTTAAATCTAGTCCTTGTCCACAAAAATTTGGAAAAACTCAAAATATTGTTGATAAAACCACCTGGTTCATGAAAATGTATAGATATTGAAAAAATAAAAAAATTCTAGCGTTGCCTAGTATGTAGGTGAAATAATTCAATTACACGAATCTCACCCGCATAACTTTAATTTTTTTTTTTAAATTAATTACTTTGAGGTGGTTTTAATAAATTTAGAGTATTTTTTAACTTTTTTGATCTGGGTTATGGAAGGATTTTTTAATAAAACATCTCTAACAAGCGCATGGAGCATGACAGAAAAGGCATTTTTGCGAGTTTTTAATGTAAGTTTCTGCATTTATTTCTCATGGGACTTAATCTTTAGATGTTTACATAACTATCCATATAGAATTAGCAGTTCAATCAGTAATGTTGCTTTTGTTGGAATGATGGGAAGTGATGTTTCTTTTATCTGGCCCTTAAATAAAAAGTTACACACCCCAATTAGACCTTTTTCCCGGAGTCCTTCCTGGTAATTAATGAAAATGGTAGCATTATCTTTCAAATTGTGAATACAAAATATGATGACTGTTTACTGTCTTAGTAAAAAGATTTCCTGAACCAATATTCGAGGAAGTTCTAAATTTTGTATGTAATCAATACAGAGTCCACCTATTTCTCCTCTGAATTAGGGACATGATTGACTTCAATCCTGTAAATAGTCACACGTTTAGCCATATCCTTAAAAAATGAGCTTCCAAGCTTAACGTTTAAGATAATCTGAAAGCTTATACTGAATAACGGAAAACTATCAATTATTACCAGAGGACAATTTCGGATAAACCCCCTAAGACAATAACTGAGAGGGTTTCTCCAATTATTGTAATTTTTCGTACAATTTGGCCAACATGAAGTGTTTCTTACTTGATGTAAATATGTATTAAAAACACTTTTATGTGATAAAAACATTTTGGCCAAATTAATGACAAACAAACACTTCAATTATTTTGTTTAGAAGACATATTGTCATAGTAGAATCAGTTCGAACCAAGTCACCCAGAGGGCGAAATTGAGTTAGACCTATATTCAAAATCCTGAATTAGAAATAAATCATTTCACTGATTTTTAGAGCTAAATTCTCAGTATTTTACACATTGTAAGCATTCAATGTTTGAACTAAGTCTAAAAATTCTCATTTTACAATTATTACTATTTTGAACCAAGTCACCCCCAACCAATAGGAGGCCAGTATTGAAGTGAATTGGTGACAAACCAATAATTTTTGCATCTAAAAATAATTCTAAAGTTTTGCAAGTTGCAAGCAGTAGTTCGGAAGTCACAATTTAAGGAAATTTTGAGTGTTTTGTGCTGCATAATATATCATTTATCAAGATGTATATGGTGATTAAATTCAATGTTTAATCACCATATACATCTAGTAAGGTAAGGTAGAATGTCATTATTGCAGGGTTAATACAAAAAGAGGATCTGGATCAGAATTTACACTTTGAATCTATGTTCAAATTGTTATTTTAAAAGTATATAATAAGTTAAGTTAAATTTAATGTGTTCCAAAAAACATTTTGTTAATAACCGGTGTTGATGAACAGTCTTCTTCTTCTTCAGCCTTATTCTTTCCTCTGCTGGGTAAAGTCCTCTTTCAAACGTCTCCATTCCTTCCTTTCACCGCTTTCATCATCTATAGGCAATGTCATCAACCCATCTTTTCTGTGGCCTTTGAACACTTCTTTTGTTTGCCCATAGTCTTCACTTTATTATTCTGGGTGTCTACCTGCCATCATTTAGCCTCGTTAAGTGTCCTGCCCACTGCCATTTCAATTTCGCTGAACGATCCATGAAATCGACAACTCCGATTCGGCGCCTTATTTCTTCATTTCTTATTCTGTCTCTTGGACATACACCGAGTATCTGTCTTTCCATGAATCGTTGCGTGCATTTTAATTTCTGGCTACTTTTTTGTGTTTGTGGCTACATTGCTACATTTCTAGTCCATATGTTGTCACTGGCACAAGGTTACCAAACACATAGGAATGTGACAACATACGGACTAGAAACCATGTATGTTTGAAATGAAAAGATATAAGATATCTATTTACTGTGAATGTATGTACTCAATTTAGTAATTGACCAACCCGTACCTAATTTTTACACATAGGTACTTCTAACAATTTGTTTGTAAACTTTTGTTAAATAAAAATAGAAATGTAAATGAAAACAGGAGGAGGGGAGAAAAGTGAAGAGAAATTCTTAATTTTTCAAACAACCAATTGGCACTCTACCATCAATAAAAGTATTTCTTTTAATTTCAATGGCAATTCCTACCTTTTTTTTCTTCTTCTGTAGCCGTCAAAATTTATAACAGTAACTGAGAAATCGCGCATAGGGCTTACTTTTTTTCAAATGTTATCTTTGGCTTAAGGCTTGTGTTTTTTATCAAATTAATACTGTATGATATCTTCACAACCCTTACACACCAAAATATATCGCTGAGAACTTCATTTACCTTGATCATGGCCTACCGCTAGTCTCTTCTCAGGAGAGATCTCTTTCCATTCCGATACCACAGCATTTTTCAGCTATTCCTTTCCTGTTCAAGGTTTCAAGGATTCTAGAATGAGCTACCTCTTCATATGAAAGATGCACCTTCTTTGGCTAAAATATTATTGTGCATGTATCCTTAGAACCCTAATTTTACTTCATTTTATTCCTCGACCCTATCCACTACCTGTTTCCTTCCCAATTTACCTCATATTTGATCAACGTCATTTGCACTACAGTCAATGTACAGACCCATGAAAGATTTTTTTTTCCTTTATTAGGGCCTTCTACCAAAATATGATAACATTAGACAAAAACAAATAACATGTGATAACAGTGGATTTATCAACCATATTTTGAGTTTGTACAAAATTTTGTAGACAAGGACTGGATTCAACTCCCTGGAAACCTTTATTTATGTTAATATAATCAGCTCCCCAGGGAGTTGAATCCAGTCCTTGTCTACAAAAATTTGGACAAACTCAAAATATTGTTGATAAATCCACCTGGTCCATGAAGTATAGAAATTGGCCACTTAAACCAGCCATTGACAGGTCATAAGCCCTGTAGATGCCTTGACTTCCATATTACCTTCTCTTAAATGTTCTTTATCTCTGTTGTAATGTGTTGATTTCACATATTTATTATTCAATTTTGGTATTAACAATTATTTTCTATTTCAATGCTTTTATTGATTACAGATATTGCAGACTTGACTTCCGCCCTGCCAAGTACTTCAGCAGTCGCTATCAGCCAGACTATTCCACCCCCGAGTCACTTCGGTTTCAAAGCTTGTAGAAGATTCACCCGATTTATGTAGTGCCTTGCTTACTTTATTTAGAGACCCATCAAGTTCACGAGGTATGTATCTCATGTGTATACACCATGTTATTGTACTAATGAATTTGTTGTATGGTCAGTTAGGGTGAGTGTCATACTTTTTGTAAATTCAAATAAAACGCTCTCCGTGACACAATTCGACTTTTAAAAAAATATTTTTTTAATACCACAGAATGAAAGTTTATTTATTATTATTTATGTAACTTAATTTACCAAAAAAAACCTACAATAAAATAGTGAAATTAATAAAAATCTGTACCACTCTTCCTCTTAACCCGTTACCCATGGTAAGAGTATCATAATTGTATATCTTCTAATATAATAATACAGATATTGCCAATGTAGCACAAATAAATTAAAATTTCCAATGATATTGTCTGCTTAAATTGTTAAGTTGTATAATAAAATAATGCAATCATTAAATTCAATTTAATGATATTGTTTTAGGTGATTCTGAACTACCAGCACCAGTAGAGCTTCTCCACTTACACCCATACCAGATTGCTAGTGAGAAGTAGGAAGCCATCAGCTTGGAAAGTAGTGGGTAATCGGTTAATCGTCCTGTCCGTTTATTTCTCCTAAGTTATTAAACTGTACAACACCCCCGCTATAACAACTAATTTAGAATAAAAATAATTTTGTTAATTACATATTAACACCCTTTGAAACCCTATTTTGTATTTTTAATACACAAATATAATGTTGAAAAGTGCATCAAAACATAATAAATGGACAGGATGAGTAAGCAAGCATTTACCAAAAAGACTAATGTTTCAGATTGTTAGTGAAAAGTAAGAGCCATCCTGTCCATTTATTACTTCTGAGTTCGGTTACTTATCTTGTCCAAATATTTCGAATTTTTTTATTGTTTGTAATGTGATTTTTTTACATGTTATAATGTTATTAATTATGTCAATAAATTTATTTTAACAAATAACCAAGCATTTTTCGTTTTTCAGTCCGACTGAAAAATGACAAAAATGAAATAACTTAACGAAAAGGGCATTAAATACATACATATTGTGAAAAAAATGTATGAATAAATGCAATTTATGTAGTTGTTACGTATTTTAACCGTATTGTCTAGGTTATTTAATTTTGACATTTGACGTTTATTAAGAGTTGATTTGGTTTGGCAGAAACACTTTTTTTTTAGGTTTATGGCTGTAGAGTTTTCGTCTATACTTTTTGGACGGGTCCTGCTCAGCGAAGGAGGCTCGTATTAGAAAAGGTCAGCAAATTGTGCGAAAAGGTAAAAAAAAACTCAGAGAAAAACCATTTCCATATATATCTATGGAAGATGAGCATCATTATAATCTTAGAGTATATATATACTCTAAGATTATAATAGTATAATTTGTGGTGCCCACACTGCCCACCGGCATAGTGTCGTGATTCGTCACACCATTGCCGGCGAACATCGCCTTTTGACAGATCACAATAGTATTGTGGCAGTCTTTTTTCTTTCGATTTCCGATATCGATTTTGAATCATTTTCTGTCAGATGGGGTAGATAGAAACGGGTTTTCATGACTAAATAGCTTATACGTAATAGTTCAACGTCAAAATTATCGTCGATCAATTTTAAGTAATCGCATTGCGAACTCCTTAAAATGAACACCCACAATATATTTCAATATTAAATCGATATTGTCGATCGATAGATTGCGGCGATTCAACATTAAAGTACGGTATTTGTTTCGTTCACTAAATTGTCAATATTTACAGAACTTCATGAGCGTGCAAACGTCAAAAGTCTCTTCATAAGTTGACTGTAAAATAGTAAAATTACCTCTATTTTTCTAGCATTGACCATCCTCACCACCAGTGGCGGCTGAAGGGGTTAAAAATAGGGGGGCCATTTTTTTTACTAAATATGTACATGTAAATTTCACAATAATTTTAACGCAATTTTTTTTTGTAATAATACATCAATATATCTATGCCTACATAGATTTTTCTAATATGTTACACAAATTTACAAAATACCTAACATAGCGAGTTCACTTTATCTTGGCTCATATTTTTTTTTAATCGCCATCGTAATTTCACAAATAAAAATTACCTAGTGCCTACATTTAACTTTAAAAACACAAACAAATTACTAAAAACGTACAGTAGATTTAAATTTTACTAGTCAATATGAATTTAGTGCAAACGAAACAGGACCCTAACAAACACTAGGTAATTGGACACATGCAAGAAGCAATATATTATAATAATAAATTATTGACAAAGCTCATTTCAATCTTGTAAAAAGGGACGAAAAAACATAAACTAATGTTAATCCTTTCCATTGAGAATTCGTCTATTTTAAGTGTAGGTATGTAAAATACATGGGAATTCATTAATCATCGTATCTCTTTTAGTCTAGACCAATGCCAATATGATATTATTATTATCAATCTCATTCTTATTGCTTGTTTCATATTGCTATCTCTCCGGGACAAAACCCGCGATCGAATAATTTCTGGGCGAAATGTTTCGATGTTCATATACGAACGAGACGTTTTACCTCTTTATTTCTCATAAGAAAATTTAGAGATAATACATTAGCTTTGGGACAGTTACAGAAATGACCCGCGCATTTGACATAACATGAATATTTGACGGCGTACGTGCTTAATAGTATTCTAGATAACATCCATATAAACATAAAACTAAATAGGTCCTTATATATTTGAGTGAATGATTTTTAAGAAAATGCAATAAAACCTAATTGCATTGTATTATATACGTTCTTTAAAATGTATTTTAAGTCAATTAGTTTGATTGGTGGCAAATTTTGGGGGGGTCATTGATCCAATGGACATAAGGGAAAGCCGTCACTGCCTACCACCATCCCCTATCCCCACAGTGATGCCCAAAATTCCGTCAAAAATCACTATTTCACTCGCGATTATTATTGTGTAATCCATACCAGGATGTTAAAAGACAACACTCCAGAGTTAATCTATTTTTTTTTTCTTATTGTAATTCTAATTTTTCTGTTACTATCTTTGCCGTCCTATAATTATTGTGGGAGGCAAATTATATTATTTTCTCTTGTATTAATTTGTTTTGATTTTTGTATTCCTGTTTAAAATAATCGAACTGTTTTTATGCTTTTTTTTTACTTTGGGGTGTAATTTTAGTAAGCAATAAGCTAATTTAGCCCTAAACATAAAACCCCGATTCTATTCTAACGACAAATTATTCAAAATTGAAACATCGATTTCGAAAATCGATAGAAAAAAGATTGTCACAACACTATTGTAAACTATCAAAAGTATTTTCTTATATTGGCTGACTCTTATCTCCATTCGATTTCTTTCAGCCGGATTTTAATTGAGGGTAGTCACTAAAAAATAATGATAATTTAATGAATATCAGTCTACGGTAATGAAAATGCAAGGGGATAGTTATTAGTATTTTTTTATTAATTTTTCACATGGAGATATCAAACTTGAGTGCAACGTGCGAACGGTGCGGCGGGGGGAGATGCTCCCGCTCTTCACCTCAGGCCCCGATTGCATTCAACTCGCGCGCTATGGCCCTTTTCACATATGTCACGCCAATCCACCCGGCCCGGTAATTTTCCGGGTACACCATAAAAAAGGTGTCACATTGTGTATGCGTTTGTGGGTGTACCCGTAAAGTTACCGGGCCGGGTGGATTAGCGTGGCATGTGTGAAAATGGCGTTTTCGACTCTGAATTATTTGATAGTAATTTTACAGTAGTAAGGCGAGATCGTGGTGGCCACAGGCAGGGGGGTGTTTATTGGCTGTGAGAAATATAAAAAAACTTGCAAGTCGAGCGTTTTTCTGTTTTAGAAACGTCAAATAAAGATTTCTGGGTAAAACTGACATACGATCTCGATATTACGTTCATTTGTATATTGTATTTCCCTCCGGCGAGTGACACGAATATATATCAACTATTCTTCGACAGGGTATTATCCAGTTTAGAGCTACTTCGGGACAAAGTTGTCATTATATTGCGGGACTTTGACCTGCAATCAGCAAAACACATTAAAAGTATAGAGGCTAACCTCACTTTTTTGTGCTCAGTGTTGGGTCTTTCGCAGTATAATTATATTTTGAACTCTATGGGTAGAACATTGGACTTAATATTCAGTAGAAGAGTTATTGGTGTGTTTCGGTCATTATCACCTCTTACAAGAGAAAATAATTATCACCCCGTACTTGAATTTTGTTAAAATCTGATAGCAGATCGCCCCCGTCGATCCAGAGTTCCCGCGGAGGGTACGGTTAATCGAAGAGGATGGAATTTTCATAAAGGTGACTTTGACCGGCTGTACTCTCTCATGGACAGTATCGACTGGGGCGAGATGTATGAAATATCAGATATAAATGAAGCGGTACAATATTTTTATTGTATTGTTAAAGGTGTATTTGATTCCCGCTTCCCTAGAAAATCTCAGGCTACTGGTGGGAGGCGATATCCGAAGTGGTTTTCTAGGGATATTGTTAGAAACACACAGACTAAGCATTTCTATCATAAAAAGTAAAAAGCTTCTGGCTGTCGCGGTGATTGTGAAATGTTTGGGTGTTACAGATCTGTCGTAAGACGTAGCATTCGATTGGCGTACCGGGAGTTAATTTCCAACATGGAAAGCAACATTCTTCATGATACCTTTTGGGAGGTAAGGTCACAAAAGGCGGATGGTGGGAATGTTGACTCCATGACATGGGGTGAAAAATTGGTTCGGGATGCAAACATAGCTGAGGCGTTTGCAGGTCATTTTAAAACAGTATATAGCAATGAACCTCCGCTTTTGAATGTCAATATTGCTAAGCAATGTTCACAGACCGGTGCACAGTTTATTAATGTTCAAAATATCAATGAGAAGGATGTGGCCGATACTATAAAAAAATTAAGTAATACTTATTCTCTCAGATCGGATTTTATTGCGACATTCTTCCTAAAAGGTTGTGTGGAACTGATCAAAAAAACCCTCTGTTTTTTGTATAATCTTTCTTTTAATACGGGTGTCTTCCCAGAAACATGGAAAACGTCAAAAGTGACACCTATACATAAGAGTGAATTTAAGTCATCAGTAGAAAACTGTTCTTTCTGCACCGGCGAAGGTATTTGAAATTATCATATATAGAATCGTTACTTCCCGAGTACAGCCATTTATTATTGATGAACACCATGGGTTCAGGAAAGGCCGCTCGGTTAAAACTAATCTAATAGTTTTTACAAACTACGCCACGGACGCTCTGGATGCAGGACATCAGGTAGACTGTTCATATAATGACTTCGCCAAGGCCTTTGATACTGTCGACCATGATGTCTTATTAAATAAGCTGTATGAGATCGGTTTCTCGGATGGTATATTAAAATTAATGGCAAGCTACCTCCAAAACAGAAACCAATACGTCTCCTACGGTCTATTTGCGTCAAAGTGTTTCCATACTTTCTCGGGTGTCCCGCATTGCTCTAACCTGGGTCCATTGTTGTTTTCAATTTTTTATTAATTATATTAAAAATGTAATTTTGAACTCGCGTTTTCTGTTGTTTGCGGATGATTTAAAACTATTCTTAAAGGGGACAACTTCTGACAATTTTTGTCTTCTCCAAGCGGATATATCTAATATATCTGAATGGGGAAGGCGAAACAAACTTAGGTTTAATGTTTCCAAGTGTTCGGTAACGTCCTTCACTTGGGTTCAAAAAACTATTTTTTCTCGCAACAAAATGAATGACTAGAATCTGATACGAACATCGAATGTTACGGATCTGGGCGTTAAATTTGTGAGCAATCTGACATTTCATGAACACATAGAGACAATCAGTGGTAATGCATTGAAGATGTTAGGATTTGTTCCGCGTACTGCCAGGGTTTTCGAAAATACCCGCGTACTGAGAACTCTTTACAACTCCTTGGTGCGAAGTAGACTCGAGAGTGGCTCGATGATTTGGGGGCCACATGAACTGAAGTACTCTCTTATGATAGAGAAAATCCAAAAGAAGTTTCTAAGATATCTCTACATGAGAGAATGCGGGTATTATTCTTGGCTCTACCCGACCGAGTTTCTCCAGGGTATACTTGGCTACAACAGTTTAGAGACTAGAAGGAATGTGTATTTGACTACACATTTTTATCGATTGTTGCGCGGTATGATCGATAATTTTGAGATTATGATGAGCATTGGTTTGTATGTTCCTGATAATTACCCAAGACAGCGTCAGCATAGATTGATTCATATTCCGATATTCAGGACCAACCTGCCTATGCCTGTTGGAAGGGCTATCGCTATGCTGAACAACATCGCTCTGGATATTAATCTGTTCCATGTATCCGAAGGGGTTTTCCGGAGCAGGATTCTCCTACTACTTTGACATGAGTCTCTTTCGTGTATTTTTTTCTTCTTTTTTATAATATGTACGTATTGAATATATGTTTGTAATGCAAATGTTATATTAAAAATAAATAAATTGAATTTAATTTAATTGAAAAGGGCCTACCTGAACTGGTGGATTTTTATAAGCTGGCGCGTGTGCTATACTTACACATACGCATTGTGTAGTATCAGTGAATAAGCCCATGGTATGACATCGCACGGCATACGTATTACTAAAAGAATCTCTGTCTCTCTCGCGCTCAGACGCGCTTATGAGCGTGACATAGACAACTATTGCTTTATTAGTTGCTAATGATATGGTAATACAATATACGCAGGGTGCTTCTGCGTTCGTCTGACATCGCTGTGATTCTTAATAGTAAAAATATAATTAATTATAGTTGACCAAAGTGTAGATGCTCTTTTACCTATTGATGCCCATCATCCACCATTAGGTATTACGATTTCTAATTTATTAATTCCTAAACTAAAACAAGTGACTACGTACAGAAATTTTTCAAGAGTCAACTTTTCACTAATTTGTAATTATTTGGAATCAGCTGATTGGAGTTTTCTTCAAGACTATAATCTAAATGACAATCTCTTAGCTTTTTAAAATATTTTAAACTCTTCTATATATAAATTTGTACTAATTTCAGTACAAAGGGAAAACAAATATCCAAGTTGGTTTTCTAAGGATTTGATTGATTTAATAATCTCCAAAAAGATTATGCATAAGCAAAATAAAAAAACCAGATCAATAACTGATTATATTGAATTCAATAAGATTAGGAAGGATTGTAAAAAAACATCATTAATATGTCACAATGCATATATAAAAAAGATCGAAGATAATATTCTGACTAAGTATTTCTGAAGATATGCTAAAACCCTAAACAATGGCGATACCGGTATTCTTAAATCTTTGAGATATGGAAATAATAGGTCTAGTAATATGCAAGATACAGTTAATATGTTCGCTGACTTTTTCTCCAATGTTTATGATGATGCCGTAACTTTAAATAACACAATGGAAAATAAATAAACTGAGCTTATTGACCTGCCTAACTTTACTATTTCTGATGATAAAGTTATTAAGTTTGTAAAATCGTAGGATAAACGTAAGTCTGCTGGCCCTGATGGTATTCCTCCAGTCTACATTATGAATTGTATTCATATATTAGCACATCCTATTAAAATTTTATTCAATAAGTCTTTAACTACTGGCGTATTTCCTGATATATAGAAATATAGCCACCTTTATTTAAAAAGGGTAGCAAAGATGAAATATCCAACTACAGGCCTATTTGTATTTGGTCTACCCTCCCTAAGTTGTTTGAAAAACTTGTGCTTGATAACTTAATTATACCTTTAAAACAAATAATTGCTCCTGAGCAACACGGGTTTATTACTGGTCGTTCAACAGTCACCAATCTCATTTTGTAAGAGAATTTTATTGCTAGTGCACTTCATAAGATGCACCAGGTCGACGCTATATACACCGACTTCAGTTAAGCCTTTGACAAAGTTTGCCACTCTAACTTGTTGCTGAAACTTGGTCGACTGGGAATACGCGATGAACTCTTAAAATGGTTCATTAGTTACTTATATAATAGAAAAATTACAGTTAAAATAAATTCTCATATCTCCTATAGTTTTTTAACAACAAACGGTGTACCCCAAAGATCACACTTAGGACCTTTTTTATTTTTAATTTATATAAATGATATTTTTGAAATTTTTAGCGATGTAAAATATTTGCTTTTTGCTGACGACCTCAAACTTTATAGAGTTGTAAATAATACTGATGATAGAATCTCAACAGAATTCACGAGTGGTGCAGTAAAAATAATACTTTTCTCAATATAGATAAATGCTAGGTTATTTCGTTTTCTAAAAGTAAGAAACCTTTAATTTTTAACTATTTGTTGAACCACGCAACAATTGAAAGAGTTGATTTCATTAGGGATCTTGGCGTAATTTTTGATGATAAACTTACATTTATCAAACATATTGACAAGATTTGAAATAAGGTGCTAAGTATGTTGGGATTTATTTGTAGGGTTACTAATAAATTTGAAAGTATCACACCAATCAAGTCACTTTAATGCTTCCTGGTTAAGATGTCGTTTAGAATATATTTATCCAGTCTGGTCACCCCATTATCGTGTACATTCTGATTCACTCGTCTAAAAGAAATTTCTAAAATATATTAATTTTAAACTTCATATTCCAGCTGCTTTATTTAATTATAATCAATTGTTGTCTTCAGCAAATATTTAAAGACTTTCGGATAGAAGAATCCTCACTGACCTAACATTGCTTTATAAAGTGATCAATTCATTAATTGACTGTCCTGATTTGCTGGAGTTGGTGTGTTTGCGTGTACCTGGTCGACATACCCGCCACAGATCTCCTTTTTGTTCTGCAAGTTCTAGGACCAACTATCACATGCACTCGCCTATCCCTAGGCTCCATAGATATGGCAATCAGTATGAGGTCAAGGCTAGTATATTTGGTTCTGGACTTGATAGTTATAAAACAAGTCTGATTTCTTTTTTTATCTCGCAATATTATTCTTAAACTTTTCATTATATTTAAAAATGTTTTTCCTTTTTTTGTTTTTTCATATTTATGTATTTATTTCGTTGATATTTTTGGTTGCTTATATGTATTTACCTACTTGTTACTATTGTTATAGCTATGCAATTTTATATTTTTTTGTTATGTATTTATATATGTATTTTTTTTTCATATTTATGTTCAATATATGTTAAAGGCAATTTATGCCGTTTATGTAAAAAATAATAATAATAAAAAAATAATAATAATATGTACGAGTATTAAGTTATGGATTAAAAACACTGGTTTGTTAAGATGTAGGTATTTTCATTTAATCAAATCATGAATGAGTCGATTATGTAGTGATGACGCTTTCGTAAAACTTACACAAAAACATTTTTAATGTACGGAATACTGATTTTTTAAATCTTGATGTTATATGTATATTGTTATATTAAATGTTTAAAAAAAATCTCTTTTGGATTAAAGCGAAAAACAAACAATTACTTAAGAAAATGTCATATATTAACGAGTATTTATTTTTAAACAAGCACGTTTTTTGATAATAATAATAAATAAAGTGTAATTAAAATGCACAGTACAAATTATATCGAAAAAAATATGCATTCACACTTATTGATTAACAATAAATCTTGTTTTTTCTATACTTGAAACAATCTACACAACTTTGCATTCTAGTTCTTGAGTAATTGACTATGAAAAAAAAAAAACTTTTTCAAATTTAAATTGCCCCTTGTTCTTGAAACGACTATAATTAGTAAAACGCAACTTTAAAAAAAGGATTTAAAAAATGTAATATTATGAAACAAAGTATTTTAGTAAATTGATATTACGTTTTCTTAACCTATTGTATTTTTTTTCATGTACACAACCTAATCTAACACCGAATTTTAAAAAAAGATAGCACGCCTGGTTAAAATTAAATACAATTTTTTTTTTAATCAACATCTTTTAGATTTTAAATGCGTTAGTGTGAGTTTTCTGAACGCGCCAGCTTAAGTTAAACCACCAGTACTTCCTACGACTGAGACCGGTGTGAAATCGACCATAAAGGTGCAAATCGATTAATATGTGCTGGCGCGTTCACAAAACTCACGCAAACGCATTAAAAATCTACAGGTGTAAGGTTGTAAAGTGCTTCAAAAAAATATTGATGTATATTTTTCCCAAACTACTATTTTCTTTAGAACGAAATCATTCGTATGTGTTCAGGAGGATGAAGCATATAAATAGTATATAAATAGAACCAGAACCCTGGACAAGTGTTTCTGACTCGATGGCTGCTCTCAAGTAAAAACCCTGAAAAATAAAATCGAGTGGAGATAAGTCAGCCTCGTAGTGTAGTTGATAGCGCATTAGTGTACTACGTCGATGTGAAATATTTGTATTAAAGGTGGTTTAACACTGCAATTTTGTCCCTGGACTGGTACCAGTAGCATAATACTGGTACCTTGCCTTCGTGTAACAAATGATCGAGGTACACTTCATTAAGTCTTCCAATAAAGTACCCATTCGGTGTGAAGTTGGCGCAATTGAATAAATTATTATTTTCATTCAGTCGGTTCAAAAATAATTCTCTTGTATGAAAAATATTATGATTAAAAGCAATCGATTGATTCGTTCGAATTATTCATCTCCAGGTTCGGCTTTCAGCTCTTTTACTCTTTTACTAAATTAATTGAAAAATATTGGTATTTTTTAAACTTCAAATATATGCAAAATGGTAAATGGAAAACAGTCTGTAAAGTGACCACTAAAACCAGCCAATAATAGATTGTAAGCTCTGTACTTACATTTAGGGAATTTGAATGTCTAGAGTTTCCTAGACATTCAAATTCCCTACTCAAAAAGGTTTTTCATCACTGATAAAATACTTTTCAATTTTTCGTGATTTATTCAGATTCGATTTTGTTTTCTAATTGGTTTCAAACCTTTTTTTAGATAATTGATTGTATATTATGTACCTAGGTATAACATAGATGGATAATACTTTTGAGGAGGGAATATGGATGGCTTATTTTTAAAAAGCTTCTGACCTGTCATTGCCCGGTTTAAGTGATCTACACACTGTATGTCATTCACCATTCTGCCTATGTTAACAAATTGGCACACTTGTTAATATTTCATGCTTCTTGAACCAGTTTGTTTAATCAGTAATATTTTGTGTTTGTTCAAATATTTGTAAACAATTACTGCGATGAACTTAAGCATAACTTAATGTCAAGGTGGTTTTAAGTAAGTTCTGGTTTTCAATAAAAAAACAGAACCCTAAAAATTTAACAACACAATTTGCAAGAACTGCCTTTTCTGAGGCATTTAATGGTATTGGGTATTGGGAATTGGGACCCAGTTTGTAACAAGTTGGAACCTGACACAAAGACGTCGGTCAGTTGCAATGCACGTACCTTAGAAGACGGTGAGCAGATGGATAAAATGTAAACCTTTTAATATCCTGTGAATATTTTCTGTGGATGTAACTTAATTCTACCCCGAAGATCGAGTGTAAGAAGTGTTTCCAGGATTGGAAGAAGCGCTGGCACATGTGCATAATATCTAATGGGGACTTTTTTGAAGGCGCCAACATTAATGTAGACGAATAAATATATTTAATTTTATTTAAAACCGAAACGGGCCGTAATTCCAGGTGTGGTTTATGACATAATTAGAGGAACCCTAACATAGGTATAGGATGATATTTTAATTTATTATTATTTACATTTTTTCGTATTCTTTTCGTTTCATTTACCGAGAGATACAATAATAAAAAATATAAAAAAAATAATAGCAAACGGTTATGCTGCGGTAGCAATTCAAGTTAATTTGGATAAATCTAGTTTTTACTTTTTAAATTTTTTTTATTTATAAATCATATAACACAAAGTATTTTACAAGGATAAGTTGAATTACATTCCCAGGAGTTACAACAACTCAATTCGGGACATAAATGATATTAGCATTTAGAAAATAACACATATTGAGAACAACAAAGAAACAAAGCAAGTTTAGCACCTTTATAACTAAATATACAACAACAATATATACGCCTAAAACCTTTTCTTACACAAGCAGAATAAATGTATATAAAAAAACGCTTTTAAGATTAAAAAAAGGAGTGAATCTACTAAGGGAGATAAGGTCATTAACATCACATGCCATGCAGATGATGATGCCATAGTGATGATGAGAACATATCCATCTCCATCTCAGATGCCTAAGAAATGTCGTATAGTACAATGAACAAATGAAGTATTTTGGTGTATGCATTTAAAATGTAACATCATAAATATAAAATATGGATTAAAAAAACAATGTAATAATAAAACTAAATGTTATTGCCATTTTGATATTTTTATAGATAAGCATATATTTATTTATTTATAATAATATTATCGCAATTGTCACGCATTTGTTGGAAAGTTCTAGTGCTTTCGTTAATCAAGACTCAATATTTAATAAAAGTACTATGTGAAGTTTTACTCGAATTTTATATGTAAATGAGTCAGTAAAATAATAATATTAAAAATACTATTTAAATTGTTATTCCACTTTGATACTCTTATATATTATAATTATTCATGAAATGAGTCAATCGTTATTTAGAAATGTGCCTTTAGATATTCTATAAATACTAACATATTATTCTCCTTTTAAACTTTAGATCAGGATAATTTTATTTCTACTCGTTTACCCGGTTTGCCACAAAAAATATTAAGCCACAGAGCTTACTAAAATCAATAAATAATCGAATGCACTAAAAAATTTCAATCGAAAATATATGTATTTTTCAATTTTACTAAATTTGTCTTAAGATCTGACAGCAAAAAAAGAAATGAATAACGTTCAACCCAAGTACCATTTTGTATAAAAACAATAAAGTAGGCAACGATTTTATAAATGCATTTCGTGAACATACAATAATTTTATATCATAAAATATTTTAGAAATTCCCTTCGAATATTGTCTGTACATTAACCATGGTAATCTCACTTGGTTGAAATTGCTTTGGAGGGGTGCTTACCGAATTCATAGAAAACTTTCATGTCAATCAAACATTGTTTGTGTGTCAGATAATTATAGTTGCATTTAGTCTGTATTGTAATAATGGGCACAGTAGAATTATGAAAAATATTTTTTTTTTGTAATACATTTACTACGACGCGACGCGGCACTAGAAACAACCGCATTTTTACGAACCGTCCGGGTCGTAGTAATCATTATTAATTTTATAGTATTTTTCATATTAAAAAAAGGTGTTAAAAATAAAGAATATTGTTTGTAGAAATACATATTAATTATTTCCGCATTAACACGAAACAGTGCTGTGAAAAATCACTCTGAATAAATATTTCACCTTAACCTCATGCACGGCAACCAAACACGCTAACCATTATACCACAACTTGGAAATAAAATAGGTTTTTTAAAAAATGAAAAAGTTAGTTATAATAATTTAACAAAATATAATTTATACAGAAAAGTAACACTCTGTATACAAGCTTCCTCAACTTAGGCTACGTTACCTATAATGTTTTTTTTGTAACTTATACTTGTAAGTATTTCTTTTAAAAAATGAAAACATTTTTTTTTTAGCATCATCCGATGAAAAAACACATCTAACAAAAAAGTTCTTACCTAAACACAGGAAATTCTAGCCAGTCGGGACCTATAAGTGAACCTTATTTATACCTACATTGTAAAAACTAAAATAAATTCGTCTTTTGCTATAACTTTATCATACTTTAAACCAATATGGTTTTTATTAAGCTTCCTTTTTATACGTCAAAACACCTCCTTCTTACTATTGCATATCTAAGTTTATTACTATTACTGTCTGTGCGGATGAAGAATACAGTTATGTGTGTAAAATAGAACCGTAACCCTGGACGAGTGTTTTCGACGAATGAAAAGACTATCGAGTGAGGATAAGCCCGCCCTTTTCCTAGTCTAGCAGGCTTGAGCACCCGGGTTTGATTCCTGGAGGGTCGACGAGAGATAACTGAGCAAACTGTAAACTAACTAAAATTATTTACATTCATTCGTGTTAAGTTTTTTTTTGCTTTTTCTGATGCAGTATGCCGTCTCTCTGCACGTGCACATTCAACAGGTGTAATTTGATTACTTGATATTTATAAAAAAGCATAAGGCTGGTTTACTAAAATACTATATTGTAACGCCGAAGCCAGGTTACCTTGTTGTAGGTGTGTAAGATTTACTTGCTACGTACATTTAAGTTGCCATGCTTCCTTGATTAACAGTATTTCTCAACATTTCAAAAGACTGATTTAAGGAAATAATGAAACCGGTTTTCTAGAATGAGGAAGTTCGGCAGTTTTTAAAAAAAAACATTAATAGACTATAAACTTAGCCAAATTTTTAATTATCGTATTTCATTATTTTATTTATATGTCGTATTGTCGTATTATGATTTTAAAAGTTTTGTATTTTTTAAATACCTCCGCGTGTGACGTATCAAGTTCTCTTCCCCTTCTGTGGGTTCAGTGAGTTCTGCAGATTCGTCAGTTGACTTACTGTAAACCGGAAATCTATGACAAAGCTGTTATCATTGGTTAATTTGGAAAAACTTGTGACGTCGTTCAAAGTAATTCATTATTATGAAAATAAATTATTTTTATATATTTCTTCAAGAAACTTCGCTGTAGAATTAAATGCTCTAATTTTTAGCGCGCGTAAGAATACATTTTTTATATCCAACTATCTGAACCTATAAAATGAACACAACCGAAAGTTTGTTACCAATTATTGAATTTGGTTAAAATTAGATATGTACATATACATTATTATTTTTGTGTTTCGGATAAGATAAATCATGAGGATATGCGGCGACAGTAAGTTTTAAAAATTAGGTATTTAAATATTGTTTTGCTGTCACTGTCTTGCAAATCCCTCCCCGATACTGTGCGAAAAAGACAACTGCATGTCGTACTTTAAAAAGTGTCTAACTAAATAATGCCTAACTGAAAAAACCGAACCGTCGTTTCGTTGTCTGGTTTTCCGCACTTCAATTTAGTTGTTTTTTTCAGAACGAAATGTTCTTTTTCATTATTTTTTTTGCGTTTTTCAAACATATTTATCATATTTGCACACCGTGCGCTCGAAGAGCATATCGTGCGCCCGAAGCAGATAAAATTGGGCGCTTTTATGGTTTTTGGGATAAGTCTAGTTGCCATGATAGACAATTTACTAAAGAAAAACAGAACAATGGGGACACGCCAATCTATAGTGTGTTAAAAAAAACACTGTTCTAATGCCATAACCTATGGAGAAAATATGGAAGTACGTTTCTACAAAGAAAAATCAGACTGCGTTTCTGACATTTCTACACACAGTTTCTACAGACACTGTTTTCAGGCCCAAACGATCAGTCGTGCCCAACGCGTATTTGGTCGTTTTTTAACCGCCAGCTGGGTTTTAACGTAAGCTTGACAATTCGAAACTAAAACGCCTGATTGTGTCTTATAAGCGTGTAAAAACCATTCGGATGATCGTAAAAAAGATGATGTAACTTTTCATTTATAAGTAGGTACCTATGTATACAAATACTTGTTTATGATTTAATTCCTTAATTTAAAATAATAAATAATAAAATGTATAATTATTTTTGTAAATGTCGAACTCTGCTCTCTTTTTTACCGGAGGTGCACCTAATATAGGAATACGATTTTTTTAATCAAATATTATTTTAGTGTAACCTAAAATCCAGTGAAAATAATGAATGGGTAGAAATTATAAGGAATTTAAGAAAATAATCTTATTAGGATCCAGTAAAAATGAAATTTGTTAGTGAACATTTAAATGCAAACTTTTTTACATGTAAAAAATTGCCTCCTCGCATTTTTTTAGTATATGGCTTCTCGTCAAATGCAACTCCTGGTAGGTCGATGAATAAAACATTTACGCTCCTAACTTTTTTTCTACATATTAAATTGAAGATTTTAAGAGCTATAAAAATGCCCATAGGAAAGCCCATCATTTTGAACCGTACATCAATCAGTCCAGTAGTTATTTAGTCTATTGAGGACACACATACAAATATTGCCTTTCACAAATAAAGATTGTGGTTTAGTGCCTTTGACCTGAAAACGTTAGACATAATAATTTTTTTCTGACTTTGATAAGCATAAAATGACTATATTCAATTATGAAAATGAGTCGTGTTTTGATTAATACATAAATTTAATTTTAGTTACAGATTGTAAAAAATGTAATTAAACATTAAAAAAAATAACTCTTTGCCTTTTGTACCGTGTAAAATGTTGACACTTAGAGTAGATATCTCTACTTTTTCTGGGTCTTGTTTAATCTCTATGGATGTACGTAATGTAGTACCTCCCTTTTAAATAATTTTACTGTCTGATTCATTAGACCACCGGAGGTCTAATGTCCCAAACACGGAACTCTATTTAAAAAATTGTAAGAAATCTAAAAAAAAAAAATCCTATGATAAAATCCAAAATATTAATGGAATGTATTGGGCCTCGACTGTCTTAATTTCGTGCTCGAATCGTAAAGTTTTAATTGCAGAAACATTTTATTTTCTTACAGTTTGAGAGTTGCTGATAAACACCTTACTATTCGTCCAGAGGTCTATTGTCATTAGCTCCACTCTTCCATTCGTTAGGCCGCTTTACCCAGTCAATCCGCGTAACAGATTTCATCGGGCAGGCCGTGCTGTGCGCGGTTTTGTACAACTTTGACCAGGTACACCTAAAACCTTTTAGTGGCTTTCTATTATTGTTTAAAGTGTATTATTGTATGAGGTGTTTGAATTATTGTTTGTAAAAGACTCATAATTACTTCTGTCGTAATTAAATGAAGTTAACGGAATATTTGTGATTTTGAAACTCCAACAAGAATCTTACTCAATTCGAAAGGCAACATCACGCACTGGTATGTACTTGAAAAGTAATTAATATTTATACCATTCTATTGATCAATGTACCGTTGTTTATATATATTGTAATATATTAAACAATAAATCGGTGCTGACTTTACTTTTTGCAACTTTTACAACACCAGTGCTTATTTTTTTTTATCAAAATGGCGATCTCACCTCAATAATTCGAATGTTTTATAGTACTCTACGAATTGATTGACGCATTCAGAAGTTCTTCTCGTACCGTCCGATATTATTTTTCCTAAATAAATTTATCAATACTTGTAAACCAAACTAATATTTTAGGTCTCCGAATTGGAGATAAAACAATTTTTGTTTAATTTGTGTCACGTGAGTTTGTGCAAAGGTTACCTACGTATATTATTGTATCTAGAAGATGGATAATGATACATAGATGCTGTTATAGCTGGTTCTAATGACGAGGAATAACAAGAAATCCGGCACGTACCGCACAAGTATCAAGTCATCACCTACATACTTATCTATTTACTAGCTACAAAACAAACATGAAGGTGGTTGTATCAAATGCGGAAGACGAAAGTTTGTACAGAAATAGGTATGGTGTTATATCCTCCCTGCGAACTCTTGTAACAGTATTCAATTTTTCATAATTTCACCCATGTAGGTACAGTCCATTAAAGTCTTGAATAACCCTCGCTTTATGTGTGCTAACAATAAGTTTTCATTGAAATCATTCTAGTTTGCCTTCTAACACAAAGTTTGTTTGTTTTGGTTCGTTAATACGGGGTTATTCAATATTCTAACAGACTTTTATATTTACTACATGACTTTATTTAGTTTTTTTATCAAAGAAATATTTACCAAATCTATAAATTTCTGGGCCCTTTTTAACGAGTTGTAAATAAGTCACTAATAGAAAAATTGAATAAAGTTGTGGTAGAGTAGGGTTCGAAACTCGGACCTCTGATCCGTGAGTCCACGACTCTAGCTATGGGACTACAACTTGACTTTGATTGAATACATACAATTTGGTATGACGAATAAAGTTCTGTTTTGAAATATAACAAGAAACCGGGACGAACCCGAGACCTTTCCGACTCGATAGCTACTCACAGGTAAAAATCCTGACAAATTAAATCGAGTTCAGATAAGTCCGCCTAGTAGAGTAGTGGTTGGCTCGTTTGGCTACTATGCTTGAAGTTCCGGGTTCGATTCCTAGCAGGGTCGACTTAAATAACTGTTTTTGAAGTAATTTAACTCTGATTTTTTGTCCTTAGACCGGTACCCGAAGGGTAAAACTAATCACGGACCACACTTGCTTCCTGTACTCATATAACAAATGTTCGAGCTATGCTACTATGTACCATTGGGTGCAGATATATGAAAGATAATAACTTTTCATTGTATCTAAGATTTTTGGTAAATTACCTAACCATTGCCTTCTGGTAGTATTGAATTAGAACTTTGTATTTTTCAACGAAAATAATATTTTAAGGGTATATTAAGAAGTGTTTGAAAAAAAAACACTCGTTTCATGGTTTCCGCCAATTTGAAATTAGTCGATAGTAGGTAGCCATCGAGTCGAAAACACTATTTTAGGGTTCTCGTTCCATTTTTCACACAGAACTGTATTCTTCACTCGCTTGGACACAGAAAACGTTTTTTTTCGAATTAAATTAAACGCTGGATAAAATCACGTTTGCAAAGCGCCCTTCTATTCTATTCTAGAAAATTAAATGTAATAAATATTTTTTTATTTTGTATAAGTAACATATTTTCATTCTGATAGTTTTAGGTAAACTATTTAATTGGTCTTGATTACTTTATTTTACATAATACTAGCTGAACCCGGCCACGCTTCGCTGAGGCTTTGTCTGATATTAATTATTTAGGGAGTAAATAAAAATAGTCCAGCAACTATGCATTTACCGAGAAAACACATTGCTTAATTGAATATCTTTATTTGCCTTGCTGTGCCTATGCTGTAGAATATGAGGAAAAAAAATTGTAAAGTTTGCTAAAATGTATAAAATGGAAGCACTGTGTAAAATTTTCATTCAGTACTTATTAACTATAACCATTATTAGATCATTTAATACGCATAGAATGTTCCGTTTCCGTTGAAACTTCCCTATAAAAAGTATATAGAAATGCTCTTCTACAACACAGGGCCCTTGGCCTCATAAAGTTTGGGATACGTTATTATTGTATTTTTTTGTAACATGTATGTATTTGTATGAATAAATAAATAATTGTAGTGTTCTGTAAAAAAAATGAGTAAATCCATTGATTATTTTCCGAAATTTGTGGCCTCGACGGACCCGACAGACGTTGTCCTGCCGGAACTTTGGCTTGCCTGCTATTAACTGATCAAACATTTTTTCGGCTTTTTTGGGCTATTTATATATTCGTAATAGGGGTTAGTTTTTTATTTATCTCCTCATGTAATTGGCTAAGAGTCCTCGTCGTGCTCATTCAAAATTGTGCAAAAATCACTGCTCTAGTGCCATAATCCAGGAAGAAAATACGGAATAAAAGTCAGAGCACGATTTACTCTGAGCCCTCTAAAATTATGACACTCAACCCATGCCAAACGCGAATTTAGTCATTATTTAATCAATTAACTATAATTAATTAAAATGCTTGATTGTGTCGTAAAAGTGTGCAAAAGCTGTTCGGATAAAAAAAAAACGTATATTTTATTATATATTCGTAAAAAGGTTTTGTTTTTTGTTTTATCTCCACGTGTGATTGGCTATGAGGCCTCATCGAGCTCAAATCAAAATCGTGCAAAAACCACTACTCTAGTGCCACAATCTATGGAGAAAATACGGGAATACGTGCTAATGAAGAAAAGTCAGACCGCGTTTTACCTTGAGCATTCCAAAACTATGAAAATTGACTCATGCTCAACGCAAATTTTGTCATTTTTTGCCGCCAGCTGGGTTTTGACGCGACCTTGGCATTTAATTCGAAACCAAAAGAAAAGAAAGAACTAAGATAGACCAGATCTTGACTTGGGGTAGTATTTTTTTTTGTTTTAGCTTTAATTTTATTAAGTTGTATTTGATTTCACCTGTACCTGTATTTAATATCTGAAAATGTGTTTACCATTGTTGGAATGGACAGTATAAGTCCGTCAATAAATAAATAATAACAACAAAAATATGACTGAGTCGTAAAAGTGTGCCAATCTATCCGGATAAAAGGAAAACTACTTTTCATAGATATCTAGGTACCTTGGTACTTGTTTATGGTTGAATTCCAAAACATGAAATAATAATTTTTCAAATAAAGAATTCTTTTTTCAAATGTCAACTCTGCTCTTTTAACAAACAGGGGGCCGTTTGGTAAGGAATGCGATTTTCAAAAATGTATTGAATGTCAGTTAGCACTTTGTATCCCGGAGCCGTGTAAACACGTGCTTATATAACAATGCGTTGTGTCCCGGTCCCGTTTTTTCACGTGGTTTACCAGCTGTCTAAAAAAGTGCATTTTATTGACATCTAGTGACTTTTATTAGTACTTTTTCGCTGCTGGTAAACCACGAGAGAACACGGGACTGGGATACAACAAATGGTTATTATAATCCGTGTTTACACAGCTCCGAGATACAAAACACAAAAAAAGGAGTGAGGCCCTGTATATGTGCGATCATTGCAATGCGCAATGTGGCTCTCCATAAAAGCCAATGTTGGCAAACTGTAATACAAAAATGACCAATTAAATTGTTTCAAATAAATGTGAGAAGTTTTAATTGATTTAACCCAGTATTTTCATAATTATGACATTTTAAGAAACCCTTCACAAAGCATGAAATTTCACAAAAATGGGCCGGGCACAGGGTAAATTCTTTGTGTATTCGGCCGGTGCTCAAAGTGTTAATATTATTAAAGAATGGCCAAAAATCCATTAAAAATAAATAAATTTGTAGAAATTATAAGGAATTTAAGAAAATAATCTGATTGCGATCCATTAAAAACGAATGTTGTTTGTAAACATTGAAAGACAAACTTTTTTTCTCACAAAATAATATCTTTCCATTTTTTTTTGTACATGCATTCTCGGTGAATACAGTCCTGGTAAACGATGAAAAAAATATTTACGCTCCTAACTTTGAGGATTTTTAGAGCAATAAATACGATCATGGCAAAGATCTACATTTCGATGAAAACGCATGTAAATCGGTTCAGTAGTTATTCAGTCTATCACATACGAACATTGCTTTTATATATATTATAATATTTAGATAACTTCTAATATCTAATATAAGTGTGACATTACTTCCCATTTTTCCCTAGAAGCGTGTCGTAACTTGTAGAAAGATGACTCGAAGGATAAACAATGAGCGAAGAGCATTCATAAAAAAAGTTCTCCAATACCCAATACATACACAATACAGCAGTATTATTGTCCCTGTATAAAATAGGGTACCTGTCGGCCAACTGTTCATTTATTAATTCCTATAGAGACTTTAACAGATTACAATAAATGAATATTTATTTAAAAATGGTAGTCAGCCTACTTCACAGGTAACCATTACGTAAAGTAAACTGGGAATGTAGAATAACATGACGAATTTAACGTTAATGAAGAGCAAGCAGATAGCCGCTCTCCGTCGCCGTCCCACAAGGATTCGTCTTGGGTCCGACACTTTGGAACGTAATGTATGACGACATCATGAAGGTGTAAGTCCCCAAAGACGTGAAACTTATGTGCTATGCTGACGATTTGGCTATCTCCGTAATAGCCTTGACTTAGACCGAACTAATAACGAAGACAAATACGGCCCCACACGGGATCGGAATATAGACGGAAACCAACAAATCGAGTGTAGCACCACAAAAAACGAAAGAAATAATGCTCAGTGGAAGACGAAGATCGAAGGACATACATTTTGACTTCGAAAATACCAAGATAAAACTGTCACCGGAAGCCACATTCCTTGGCGTAACTCTGGACCCGGAGATCACGTTCCAGATACACCCCAGATATGTGTGTGGACAGGCAGACAATACCACAAATGCACTATGTGTCATACTGCCTAACACAAAAGGTCCTGGTCGACATACAAGTAAAATAAGGGAACTGGCAATGGCCACACAGTCCATCATACTGTATGCTGCGCCTGTGTGGATGCAAAAGATGAAAAATGGTCTACAAAAGGAACTGGTCCTGGGAAGACAGGGGACTATGGCGCTGAAAATGTGCTTTGCCTACAGGACTGAATCAACAAAGGCAGCCCTTGTGTTGGCTGGACTTTTGCCAGCGAACCTGCTGGCCGAGGAGCGTAGACGTTTGTATAATAGAGAGAGACCACTCACAAACGAGGTAAGACGAGTAGAGAGAGAAGTCACAATACAGAACTGGCAGGAGCATTGGGATGCGTCAGAGAAAGGCAGGTGGACAAAAAGACTAATTAAGGATGTGAGAAAATGGATAAATAGAAAACACGGGAGACGGCATTAAATTTAGAATCACGTAGTGTCTCAGCGGACATGGCGTGTTCTATAATTACCTGCGAGAAATAAAAGAAGCAAGATCTGAAAACTGCATATACTGCGAAAGTACGAAAGACGATGCTAAGCATACGATATTATTTTGCAAACGATGGGAACCACAGAGGGCAAAGCTAAAAGAAGACCTTCATTTAAACGAAATAACCCCAGAAAACTTGATAGATAATATGCTGGAAAGCAAAAGAGCCTGGAGTTGCATCGGAGCATATATGGGAGAGATCATCAAACAGAAGGAGGATGATGAGAGGAAAAACCAAGAAGATGCTGAAATAAGTACAAATACGCAGAACTAGAGGCCGAATGAAAGGAACTAAAAAGGAGAAATGAGACATGTTTGCACAACGTGGTAGGCCGACATGCAGGAATCTGCGTGCAACAGAAGAAAAGGGGGTTTGGCCGGTAAGAGTGCGGCACTACCCAGATTTCCCCTTCCAGTTTATTATGTATTCGGTGGCCGAATTGCACTAACAATGAGTGAATTTCGACTTGCATTCGTACGGCTCCTGGGTGCGTTCGTAACATTGTGCGTTATTGGGAACTCGCTCTAGTATAGTTATTGGAAACATACCTACTGATCTCTTTCAGTACACATGTTTGGATTATATAAATATATACCTACTTTACTTTCAGAAATCAGCTTATAAAAGTAGATACCATCATCAAACCCATATCCGCATCCGATAGTGTAGGAAAAATTTCACTATCCTTGGCTGGCACCTGAAGCGTAAGACTAATCACCTAACTTTTGTGTAACAGGTGGTCGATTTACGCTGCATATCGATTCGATTCGATTTACGAGTCGATTTACGCTGCGAAATGCCCTATGGGGGGGTTTAGTGATTACGTATTTGCTTTTAGCTGGTTCATTGAATTGATTTAAAATACTAATTTCGTCAAACATCACAAAAATGTTTTGTAAATTTGATTTTTCCATTAAACGACATGACGCGACGCGAGGATATTGACAATTGACATGATGTGTTATGAGAATATTATTAATAAAATACCTAACGTTACGTTTCACATAAATTGAACAAGAATGTAGTAATTCTTCGATTCGATGAAAAATTCCTTTGTCTTTTGATGATCGTTATGACTTGTTATGGTTATATGTTTGTGGCGTGTTTCTTGTACGAAGAAAAATATAAAATTTGATGCGAACGTTATTTTCATTTACGTGGTTTAGTTAGGGACGCTTATAAAATATAAAAACATTTTTATTTGTAAAATACAGATAAATATTTAGTTAACTAACGACCAGAATAAAATAGCCCAAAAATGTAATATTTAAGTGAAAAATGATATATAACTTTTTTTTTAAATACATGAAACAGCATATTAAAAATACATTGAAATAATGTATTTTAAAAACATCTATGTATTTTTTTTATCAGAGTTAAGATTTCTATGTTTAGAAATTATCCTTCATGAATTGTCAATTAAATAAAAATAAACGGTATTAAAAAAACGCTATTCAAAACTAAAACTGCGATGTTTTTTACAGCAATATATAAAAGAAAAGAAATAAAAAACATCGATATTTATAGTAGTTTTATAGATTTTCATAACCACTATTTTTTAAATTTATTTATTTCTATATCTCACATACACAAAATGCATTATTGAATATAACAATATCACTAAAAAAATATTTTTCACTACAAAACATCGCCATTTCGATTTTTTTTTCTGAACTAACATTGATGTTTTCAAAACATCGGTATATCGTATTCATCTCTAGTTTTAGTAGATAGTAGGCACTAATCATCATAACAACATTAGGTATATATCTTGTTTATTTGAATAGCCTCTTGTATAAGCATAATATATTCAATAATATTATTGATTCATTTGATGCGTGTTTTTTTCTGAATATTTATTTGTAGTGAACAATAAAATTTACCAAACCTGAGATAACTTTCCCCATTCAGTAATTAAATCCAATAATAATGAATGGCGGAAAAATAATTTTATTATTTCTGGTGTTGGTTAAAAATTAAAAAAACATTAAGTATTCCCGTATATTATATTAACAGCACGCACTAACAATACATCTGTAAACATAAGTTAATTGTGACAATCGAGACTCAAGACTCTATTTTATAAATTTAAAATTATAATAAAGTAGCTCGGCCAATTCCACGTTACATAGGAAATTAGCCAAAAAATAACAATTACAAAATCCATGAATTAAGTAAAAAAATATTTGACATGAAATACTGTTAAAATATTTAAGATCAATATACCTATCCATTTTTCAACTGCATTGGTAGTACATACTTTATATCGTCACCATCTTCAATAAATTATAGGTTGGTTCTTCTAGATTATTTACCATATTTATTTTGCATTGAAATATCTCTTTTTTGACAGGCTTACAAAAGCCCTTATGAATTAGCATTAACTATTTGATGAGTGTCATCTTTAAGCCAGGAGTTTTAACACTGCTTGCTTCTTGAATGCTTGCCTTTGCTCCTGGATCACCATTAAACAACATTGTTTATAGAGATTTTGTGAAATGTTCTGAGTATCTTCGGAAGAGGTGAAAAGACTCCGATATTCGTTCTAAAATTTCTTAGCGCGAAGACAGATTATTACTGCGAGGGACGTCGAAGTTCCCTTCTCTTACTGCATGCACTGGTACCTAGAGCGTCCATCATCTTGCCTTCATAAGAACAATGGTTGAAAAACGCCCCTATGCACCACGAGAATTAGGGAATGATATTGCTGACTAGTACTTTTAATAATAAATATTACAATCATAAAAAATGGTAATACTTGTTCAATAAAATGCTTTGTGAGTTTTTCGGAGATCGGCCGTGTAACAGACGCGGCGGATGACTGGCTTCCTAGCAATCGCGCCAGTCACAAGAACTGTATACTGTAGGGGCTGATGACAACGCAGAGTGGCCGGGCGTAGGCAGGCCTCGGCCGACGAACGATAAGCTCTGGAGGAGGTATCGCTGCCTAGAGATCCCTTGCGGGGTCGCTAGTGAGTAGCACTGGCGGCCGTAATCCTGAAGCAGGCAACCGGGTTGTAAGGCCGGTATCTCTCCGTCGGCGGGGTGTGTTCCGGGGAAGTAGCCAAAGGTCCAATTTATCCGGGGTCCAAAATCCAATCCAAAGAGTATCCGAGTTCCAAGCCAAGGGTAGCGGTGGTCAAATATTCCAGGTGGAGGCGATGTCCGGTTGAAGCGAGGAAGGGAGACGAAGTGGAGAGTAAAAGCCCTTAGTGGTGTCAACGATTGACTGATTTATTATTTGCCCGACGGGGCTATATATACAATAAATTTTGACGTACGGCGGCGATGCTAGGCCAATAGCGGGCGGTACTAGGTTGACCAATCACGCGGCGAGAGAGATAGCGAGCATATTCGCCCGCTCTATCGGTCTCTCTCGCACCGTGTGTAAGGACGCCCCCCTCCCGCTACCCGGCCGCAGTTCCCCGCCGACCGCGCGGCGGTCAACATTCAAATAGAATAATTAATAATTTTTCTCTATGACACAGTAAATAATTTTATAGGCGGTCAATAATATTTTATGAAATTATATTCTATTTGTACTTTAGTATAGCGATGACCACCCCCGAAAGCGACAAACGTTAGTCTTTATTGGGGAGGTAGTACCTCGCATACACATACTGAAGTTCCTAATAAAAATATATTGAAAGGCCCCAGGAAGGGCCGCCAAGTTAACATATGCCGCGTTACGTCGGCAACAAGCCATATAAATATGGTCTTAACTCTAAACCAAATTCCACTTACATACCGTCTGCACTTACCCTATCTATATTATAAATAATACACTTCTCTTAGATTCGAATCGTGACACCTCACTAAGGCACAATGTATATATGAAAGACAGCCACCTCATGTGGCGACTATTATCAAGAAAAGTCGATTTGGTTAGCTAGGCCACATACTAGGAATGCCTCCCGAGAGTCTTAAACAGTCTTGCCTACTTTACACGGCATCATGATCTGTATTCCTGAACGTCCTCTGCAGAGCGTCCACGTCTGTGTTCATGGGGATATAAACCTGATACTGGAGGACGCACAGAACTTCATCTACAGTCTGCCCCATACTGGAGTTTTATTTTGTGATCTTCGTTTTTTTTCCGCATAAACATATTTTCAGTTGTTCTTTTTTTTTCGAAGTGCGTTTTTCTTGGCAGCAAATATTGCTTCAAAGTATAAAAATAAGTAGAGTTGTGTTTATAAGTATATTACAAATATTCACGTCTAATAGCTGATTTTTTTCACATCATTAAAAATGATTAATTTTTTTATTTTATTTATTTACAATTTTAAAAAACCCGTTAGGGTTACATTAGAAATCTAATATTGTCAAGTCATTTTATGTCTCGTCTAGTCTAGTTAGTTCAGTTATCATGTGCTTTTTCAGATTGATTTTAAATTTGTCTCCAGTAAAAGTTTTCAAGTAGTAAGGTAGTTCGTTGTAGTGTTTAAGTCCATTATGTAGTATTTTTGACTGTCCTGTGTTTGTCTTTGCTTTTTCAATATGATAGTGTTGTTGTTGTCTGGTGTTATATTTGTGTATGTCAGCATTTTTGACTAATATTATGTCGTCGTCTTGTATGTTTCCCAGTGTTATTTTGTGCAAAAATTTTAAAGGTCTCAATTTTAGTCAAGTAGTTTATGTCAAACTGGTGTGTTTTTTGTACAGTTCAGTCGTAGAGGTCAGGTAGGGTAGGTTGTATGTTAGTTTAAGAATTTTATTTTGTTGTCTTTGTATTCTTGTTATGTCTGTCTTCTATAAAAGTAATGTGACCTCACTGAGGTTACCCGTGCCGAGGACAATAAAGTTTTTTTTTTAATGTGAGAATATACAAAGAAGACTATATACTGAAAGAAATAACTAAATGTTCAGACAGTTTTAAACACTACGTGATTATTTAAAACCAAAATTTAAATTAAATATGTTTAGAATTTACACGTTCCAATTCAAACTAAATTAAATATAATCCGGGTAAAATAATGATAATAATGATGGGAAGCTAAATTTATCTTCAATTTTATTTAAGTTAAATTGCGTTTTCTGCATGAAAAATATAATATGTTTACATTTTTTTTTCTAACCATGTCTATTTACCGGTTACCGACGAAGATACTTTGAATTTTCATACAAATATACACACTTTCATTCTTAAATATCGATATTAGTTTATACCGTCTCCGTATATACCGATGAAGAAAGCGTTCATAATCGCGGCCCTGAATTGACTAGAGAAAAGGATTGTTTTGTGCTGATTTTGTTTGATTTATTTATTCGTTTTTTCTATTACTCTAGTCATCTGTTTTTATTCGTATAATGTTATTTAGTTTTCTTATTTGCCTACACAGCTCTATTTATAAAACCTTTTAATATTTAATATTTATATATATATATGGTTACACGAAAAAAGAATTATGTCCAAAAAATTACTCGATGATTATCCTCTAAAAAGCGATTTATCGGGTTTTTCGTACCCATTATGAATTTTCAGTAAGAAAAGAGTAATTTTAGTAATAAATATTCTTCGGAATAGGGCAAACACCTGTAAGGAATTCGATTTTACTGTTTCGCGTTTTCTGGTAACCTAGCAACAAACCTACAAAGAACACAACCTACATATTATCAAACCTCGACCAACCACAACAGCTCGAATAAAAATTGTACTATTAGAACCTTGTTCCGCATAATATATTGTTTGCATTTAAGTTTCTTCCTGCTTACCCACGCGCTGTTGTCTGGGTTTATCAACGCGCAACGTAATGACAGATTATAACTGTCACAAATTAATCATTTAAGTACTACGGATACCAATCTAAAAGTGTAAGAATCCAAGTCATTCTCTTAGTGAGTAGTTTATGAAAAATCCATAAAACAACATAAACGTCAAATTGTATATTTCTGATACTCTGCCGTTTGGATTCCATTCTAAGGTGGTGGATTAGGGGTGACCACGTGACTTGTGTAGTTAAAATATCAAACAGCTGATAATTGAGTTTAAAATCTTAAGGTCAAACTGCACTGGAGCGTCACTTTACGGCGTTTCGCACACGAAATATTATTTTCACTGTTTTGTATTAAACTCCGTACAAAATTTTGTCGCGTAGCGCCGCTGAAGTGCAGAGACGCTGTTGTGATGTTTGACATTCAGCGGGTAAATTTTCAAAATTAATTATGATTGTTTTTTTTTGTACCTCTTAATTATAATATACTTATACTTTATTTAATTTAAGAAAAACTTGGTCATTCGTATTTAATATTTAAACATAGACCTTTAAACGTAAAAAACACCGATTAAGTTTTTACAAAGAATGTCCATTATTGAATGTTACAAAAAAATCTAAATAAAAAAACCGTTAAAAAAATCGCAAAAATAATATACAAGTTTTATCTTACCTACTTATTAATTTGGAGACATTCATCAAAAAGTAGTCAACCCCTTTCTTTTAATAGAGTGAATTAAAATAGTATATACACTGCATTCGAATGTTTAATAAACCGATGTTTAAATTTATTACAACAGAGAGGGAAAACATTTTTGAGAAGGGAATATGGGAGTCTAGGCATTTACAAGGCTTATGACCGGTCGTTGGCTGGTTCAAGTGGCCACTTTACACACTGTGTAACATTCACCATTCTGCCTATGTTTGAACATCCACATTTCCTCAACTCTTCCATATGTTGACTTTTGTGAAGTAAAAGAGCTGAAACCTTTATCATGTGGGTGAGATTCATCCGGCTGTACCAATTCACCTACTAGGCAACCACCAATTTCTGAACTTTTTCTTATACCGGTTAGTTTAAGAAAAATATTTTGAGTATGTCCAAGACAGGCTGAAAAAAGTCAACAAACGGAACATCGAGGAAATGTGGATGTTTTGACATAGGCAGGATGGTGAATGTTACACAGTGTGTAAAGTGGCCATTAAAACCAGCCAATAACACGTCATAAACCTTGTAAATGCCTAGGCTTCCATATTTCCTTTAATTTTTTTTCCTCTCCCTTGCAACAAATTCAAATTATTTAACTGAGTGTCTGTTTCGGTTTCCGCCAAAATTAGAACAAAAGCCGAAAGTCTGTTCCAGTTTCGGCTGAACATCTTGTTTCGTTCGGTCACTAATATACATTTATTATTCCAAGTAAATAAAGTAATCATCATCATTACCTTTCCGCACCTAATAGTGCATAGGGCACTGCATTGGTACACCAATTGCAGCGTATCTAGATCATTCTTGTTACATGAAGGTAACATGATCAGTCTTACGCTTCAGGTACCAGTCTAGGGACTATGAAATATTATAGCGAGAAAACGTCCTTTTAAATAAATATTTCATATCAACCATGTCGGGAATCGAACCCGAGACCGCTTTCATTGTATTCAAACGCGCCGACCATTAAACCACGAGACCGAAAATAATAGAATAATTTAATATAGAACATGGAAAAAAATATTGCTACGCTTGTTTTTTTTTCACGATATTGGGTATAAGTATTCGAATAAAAACTCTCATCACTATCATCGTCCCTTTATCTGCACCCAGTGCTGCGTAGTTCGATCATCTGTTGCATGAATGTAATGTGATTAGGCTTACGCTTTAGGCGCCAGTCCAAGAACAACGAAATATTGCAATTCAAAAAACCTTAGAAATATTGATTTTATGTCCATCCTGCCAGGAATTGAACCCAGAACCTCAAGTATGGTAGGCGAACGCGAGTTTAAACATCAATATAGGCATATTGGTAAACCAACATTGTTTTGAGTTTGTTCAAATTTGGATGGATGGACAGACAGAAGAGCCGAAGGAATGTAGATGTACAAATATAGGCAGAATGGTGAATGTTACACAGTGTGTAAAGTGGCCACTTAAACCAGCCAATGACAGGTCGTAAGCCCTGTGGATGCCTAGACTTCTATATTCTCTTCTGTAAAATGTGCTTCATGTCTGTTGTGATATGTTAATATAGGGAAATGTTACACAATGGGTCACTTGAACCCGCCAATGACAGGTCAAGTTCTAGACATCCATGTTTCCTCCTCAAAAATGTTGTTCCTCTCTGTCGCAACAAATTTAGATCGTAATAACTAACTGCCTAGGAAGGAAATTCAGCCTGTCTACAAAATATTGTAGATTTATTTTCAATTGTGTGTGAAGTGAAATCCAATTTTCTTTACGAAAATCTGAAGTATCCACGTCATAAACCTGTAATTAAATACGCGATTTTTTTTTTCAATTCAAATATTCAACTTTTTATACATAAAACTCGATTTTACTTTAAACTGAAGATAGCGGTGTTAACATTCCATTGTAATCGTGGTCCTGGGACCATTAGTAATATTGTAATGCATAAACAAATATTTAATGGAAACTATGTCGGGAATCTGAATTTTTTTTTTCTATGATTTATTTTGTTGCCCTTTAATAATAAGGAATATTTTTGTCTTTTTAAGAATAAAATATATTTCCTTTTTTAATTACTATAAAAAAACCATATTATCTTTTACAGAATATTTTATTTTTTCTTTCTTCTGTTATTCAAAAATATTTATTTATTAAAGGAGCAAAAATTCATTAACATTTTCTTGTATACCCACGAACAGGCCATGCCTTTGTGGGATTTTTGTTTACTATTTTTCTATTAATATGTATTTCATTGATATGTAATTATGCTTTATTTTTTTAATACTCTGTTTTATTATTATTATGTTAATTGTAAAAAAACAAAAAAAAAAAAAAAAACGACCCTTAAATCTCTAGCACGGTAGGAAAACGCTCTATCCACTCGAATCTCGTGTATGATATCACATAAGTCTACATATAATACAAGGCACGATATTATCTCTTATTTTAAAAAAATAATTACATCATATTTTGCTATAGCAGGCATCATTAAGTTTATAAATTATGAGAAAAAGATTATTAAATGTAGTTATGCGTATGTGTATTTTTTTGTTTTTAAATATCTGTATTTCTAAATATCTCAAATTTCGCTTGATTTTACACGACGTTACAGCACCGTTTCCAGAGAATTTTTTTGCAGTCTTTTAAGAGAGATTTATTGCAGTCTTTTAAGATAGATTTTTTGCAGTCTTTTAAGATAGATTTTTTGCGGTCTTTTAAGAACATCACGTTAGATTGGTTAGATTTGTTAGCACCCTGACATTTCATGATCACATAGAGGCAATCAGTGGTAAAGCATTGAACATTTTAGGATTCGTTCTGCGTACGGCCAGGGTTTTCGAAAATGCCCGCGTACTGAGAACTCTCGACTCTCAACTCCTTGGTGCGAAGTAGACTCGAGAGTGAAAGTACTCTCTTCTGATAGAGAAAATCCAAAAGAAGCTTCTCAGATATCTCTAGATGAGAGAGTGCGGGTTATCCTTGGCTCAACCCGACCGAGTTTCTCCAGGGTATGCTTGGCTACATCAGTTTTGAGACTCGAAGGAATGTGTATTTGACGACTCATTTTTATCGATTGTTACGCGGTATGGTCGATAATTCTGAAATTATGATAAGCGATGGTTTGTATTTTCTTAATAATTACCTAAGACTGTGTCAGCATAGATTGTTTCATATTACAATATACAGGACCAACCTGCCGATGGTTACGCCTGTTGGAAGGGCTATCGCTATGCTGAACAACATAGCTCTAGATGTTGACCTGTTCCAAATATTCGAAGGGGTTTTCCGGAGCAGGATTCCCCTACTACTTGGACAAGAGTCTCCTTTATGTATTTTTTTTCTTTTTATAAAACGTGCGTCTTGAATTTAAGTTTTCAATGAGTATGTTGTTTATCAAATAAATAAATTTAATTTGAGTTGAATTAACCACGTGTTGGACTACAATAGAACTAATATTTTTTATTTATTTATAGGGAATGTATTCGTCTATAGCAGCGTGCATTGTAGGAGGGTTGGTAGTGAGGGCTACCACATTGCAAGCCGCTGGGATCTCTCCTATCGGGCGCAGATGCGGCCAACTTGTGTGTGCGCCCCTAGACTACTGCTCAGAGGGAGTCTGTGAACCCTGTGAGGGCATATGTAGTTCGGAAAACCATAACTTCGACTCGGACTTATGCTTCAAAGATTGTCAGAGTGAGTACCGAATTATTACAATATTTGCCGACACGCGCGCGCGCCCGGACCAGATGGGTCGCGGGAGGCCACTGGGCCAACGAAAACTCGCCGATTCGACTACTGCTCCAGTTCCTTGATCCGGGTTGTGAATCCGGACCCGAGACGGTGTCTCGCCAGCAGCGGTAGGTCCCTGCGCCTCGTCGTAAGACGAATACAGGGACCGAGCACCTGGCTACAGCCTCGATCCGCGCGGCGTTCGCTCCTGAGGGGGCACTAGCGTTGTCGGGGAAGGCCGCGGTCAGGGGCCGTCGCGAAGATGCCGCCGTCCCTGGTGATCGCCCGCACCCTCCTTCAGCTCGGAGGCCTGCAGCGCAGAACCTCGTGAGATAACTCCGTCTGGAGCCTGGCTTGCGCGGCGGTCTGCAAGCAGGAGGAACCGTCGGTCAGGATCTAGACGTGGTCAGTCACAACTGCAGGGCGGGGCGCTCGACGATCTTCAGGTTCGGAGCGGAGCGGGCGAAGGTGACGACTTGACTAGTAAATAAAACAGAGTAGAGAAAAACTTAATATTTATTGTAACAAGTTGCAATCATTTATCAGATTGTACCGTGTCACAGTGGGTCACGAAAAAGTGTGTGTTTTAAAGGTTTTTTACTTTTTCTTACACAACATTACATGGAAGAAAAAATGCATAATTTTAAATAAATGTGTAAAAGTTTCTAGTTGATCAATAATGTCATGTGTAAGCGTAGAAAAAACTTTCCTTTATTAACGCATTGGCACAAAAGACTAGATTTACCTGGATTTAATGAGCATAAAAATTACAATAATTGCGGAATTAATTCGTGTAAAACCAAATAGGTAAAAAATATCAAATCTTTTGATTTCCTCAAATAGAGCTTGCCAAGCTTGATCTAATAAATTTCCTAAAATATTGAATTTAATTTTCAACTCGATTCTGACTGGATTAAATTCCACAAATATTATCTGATAAAATTCATCATTTAAACGATATAAAAAATAGTTAAAAATAAATATTAAATTGGTGTCCGACACAACTATTATTTCGTCATGATCGTAGAACAACGACGCATGTGATTCAACTTCTCTTGAATATATATAAGCGTAAAACTAATCATCTTACCTACATCTTACAAAAAAGATCAAGATACACTGCAATTGGTGTACTTATGCAGTGCCCTATGCACCATTAGATCCGGAAAAGAAATGATGATGATAATTACATGAGAGCGGTTTAATTTGTTTTTGACACTATGTCACAACTTGATAAGTGCGAAGGTATATAACTTGATACTTGGGTTAGTTATATGAATATTTATATTTTTTAATGCCTAGAAAAAATGCCTCTAAAAAAAGTATTTTCAAGATCAAATATAAAAAAAGTAAACGACGCATTTTCGAACGCCCGTCGTTGTTCTACGATCCCGACGATTTGTTTACGTTTTCCGGAATGAAAAGGGTAAGAATGAAATAAAACCACAACCCAAGAAATGTTTTCGAGTCAATGGCTTAGGTGAAAATCCTGAAAAGAAAATTAAGGGGCGATTGGTCCGCCTTGTGGCGGTGCATTACCTGTTATGCCTGAGGTCCAGGGTTCGATTCTCGGTACAGGCGATGTGAGATATTTATTTACTTGGTGGTTTTTTACAGTGTAATATTTCAAGATTATTAAAAACGACTTGTTTTGAATATTATGGATTCCCTTTCGTGCTGCTGCAGATATCCTAATCAATTTCTAAATACAGACTATGATCTTTTCCCTTTCCCCCTTATCTATGATTTCCGAATGGAGATTCTCGCTAATTTCCGTGGCCCTGTCGGATTTACAGATCTGTTGGATTCCAAAAAGATTTTAGAAGCTTTTAAAAAGTTTTGTAATCATTTTGGATTGATCATATCCAATAAATTTAATCCCAGCCAGAGAAGAGTTAACTTTTCTCATTTTTTTCAATCCATATTATGTACTTCTAGATTACCTTAATTCAGAAAAACGGTGCTAAGGCTACCATATTACAGAGAGCTACTTCAGCCAGCTTCTCTCGTTCAGCAAGGAGCGATGTGTCCATGTATGCGGACACCGCCGAGGAGACTTATGTCTTCAGATACGATGTGCGATGAGTGGAGAGACTGGTGGGCAAGCTGTGTAATATTTCATTTGCTCGATTGGGAATGGATCGCTGTGGTAGAATGTGGAATAACCGGTGAAAAGGGCCATTTTATTTTCTAGTTCACAAATAATTTACATTTTTGGAGACAGCCGAGTCCCAACCCCAAGTCATTAGCTGGTTGATGACAGTTCATTAGCCCTGTAGTGCCTAGACATTTATATTTTCTTCTCTAAAATGTTCTACATCTCTGTTATAATCTGTTAATCTTGATATCTCCCTTGGGAGTGAAATATAAATTATTTTTGTAAAATAAATGTAATAATCCGTAAGGGTTAATAAATAAATTAAAAAAAAAAAAAACAGTCTTGTCCTATACAAACCTTGGGATAAACCCAAAATATTATTGACTGATACCTACGTATTATATATTCTCGTATAATAAAATATATACTCGTATGTTCATTATTATATTATTATATTTTTGTACCTTTTACCTTTTACATTATTTTTATGTTACTTTTTTCTTTTCTTATTCTTTAAATTTAAATTTATCTTGTTTCTATTAACTTTATTTTTATATTTTTATTTTATTTGCAAGTTTGTAAGTGCCTAACAATTGTTAATTGCTTTTATTTTGATACTGATAATGTACTTAATCGATATCTTACTCCACTGTGGAAAATTTTTATTGACTGTTTTCACAATTTTCGTTCATATGTATTCTTATTTTTTTTAATACAATATATGTAAAAACTGTTTTTTTTTCCCAAATAAAAATAAATAAATAAATAAGTATTATTAGTGTGTCAGTGCCTGTCCGCGAACCAAGTAAACACAAATTTCCACCGTGTTAGTAGGCACATTAGAATATTTTATTTAAAAACGTTCCGCGATGCACACATAAGAAAAGGTTTACAAAGATTTGTATGGACTGTACATAAATAATATTATCTACGTTACGCCAGTAAAAAAAATATGGGAAACTATTGCTGGTTTTCATCTCACAGACGCAGGCCGCGGGTCGCAGGCACCGTGGCGTTTGAATTAAACAGGTTACATAAAATAAACCTCTCCGCGGTGATTCATCGCAAAACCATGCGAGAGTTCGTGACAAGTCTTCTGTTTGGTCGAGCCACGGAGTAAAATGATACAAACTGTGTATTTCACTCGTCGGATAAAACATCTGAATTTTCTACTACAATGCATTTTTTGCATTACCCTTGTGATTCAAAACACCGCATGGCTCTCGTTTATCGTACATCGTAGTAGGTATACGCGTTTCGACAAAGATACCTACGCGAAATGAATTCCTCGGTTATCGTAATGTCATGAAGTCACTATCTAAGCAAAGACCTTCGTAGCGGAATAAACGGGTGATTTAACTAACAGAAGAGATGCCATAAGCCCTGCGTAGACTTTCATAATTAAGGAAGTTCTCCATCTCTGCGGACATATCTGTCAAACCAGTAATGAATGCAATTTTGCTAGTATTATAAGAATTTTCAGCAGATAATTTAATTTTGTATGTAAATAATCTAGCATTAAGGAGTTTAAAATTGATCAAAAATCGAAAAAAGTACTTGTACATTTTAAAGAAACAAACAGTCGACAACAATATAATAATTTTTTTTTAAATACGGTTTAAAGACAGACCAGCGAAGTTTCTAAATAAAAATCATACATATTATCAAATTGTGTTACAACAATTATGTGTTTATGTGTATTTGTGTGAGAGAAAGTGTAGACGTGTGTTTATGTGTATTAGTGTGGGAGTAAGTGTTCAGGTGTGCGCATCATTAAATAGTAAGTGGGATCGTACGGCAGCCAGAAATAATAAGTTTTAATTTATTGTTAAATAAATTAAGGGGCATGTAAAATATATCAATCGATGAAAATAAAACATTATAGTTAAAGCAAGAACGATAGAGGAAAGAGTGTTGTGCATAATTAGTGCTACAGACTGGCAGATGGAATAAATACTTATTTCTTGTCACGCGAAAGGGGACATTAAGATTAATTTTGGTGAGTAGGTTTAAAGAGTTTACATTATTATTTAATCATTTATGTAAATAGCATAATTCAGATACAGTGCGTCTATTTTCAAGGGTAAAAAGTTCATTTTGTTTTGCAGATTGGCTGTAAGTATTAAGCGTTTTATTGTTTTTATAATCTAGGTATTTCAAAAATTTTCGTTGAACATTTTCAATCCTTTCTATGTTTGTTATGTATTGTGGGCTCCACACGACGGATGCAAACTCCAAATTACTGCGTACAAAATTGTTTTCTCGGAAAAAAATTGTCCAAATTAATCTAAATGACTCCCGAGGGGGTGAAATTGTATACGAACATTTGGACAAACTCAAATATTGTAATGAAACCAACTGGTCCAAGAAGAAGTTTAAAAATTGAAAAATTGTTTTCAGGCGTTGCCTAGTATGCGAAATAATTCAGTAAGATGAATCTCTTCACAACAATAAAGGTTTCAGCTCTTTAATTTCACTAAAATCAACAAATGGAACAATTGAAGAAATATGGATGTTCAAACTAGGCAAAATGGTGAATGTTACACAGTGTGTAAAATGGCCACTTAAACCAGCCGATGACAGGTCATAAGCCCTGTAAATGCCTTGACTTCCATATTCCCTTATTTAAGGTATTCTCCATCCCTGTTGTAATTTGTTAATCTTAATAACTCCCGAAGGGGTGAAATCCAGTCTTTTGTCTACGAACATTTGGACAAACTCAAATATTGTAACTAACTAAATTTTCATGAACACAAGTCTCTTAAATTTTTTGGGTTTTTTAATAGAGCTACATCCTATTTTGAAAACATTTTAACTCTAAAAACACTTTACTGCTCATTGGTTCGTCCCATTCTTGAATACGCCTCCGTAATATGGTATCCTTCATATTTTACTCATATAAATCGCATAGAATCAGTTCAGCATAAATTTATAAGAAAAATTGCATACAAACAAGTCATCACAAGAGATAACTATAACTGTACCGACATGGAACTTTTCCTGAATATATCCAGTCTCTCACAACGTCGATTTAATGCAGATTTAATTTGCAATGTTCCTTCACGTAGACACAGAAATAATGAAATTCTGTTCCACGGTCATCATAAGACTAATTATGGTTTCCATGCGCCCTACCCAGAATGATTAGATTTGTAAATGAAAATCAAGATTTTAATTGTTTTGATTGTAAATTGAGTTTTTTTACAAATAGACTAAAAAAATATTCCCAATAAATTTACTGGATATTTATAGAATTAACCTGAATTCCAAATGCCTGTCTAATGTATTAACTTGTCTTTGCTACTCTTTGTTGTATTGATTTTATTATTTGTTACTGTATTATTATTGTTTTTTGTAATACGATTTGTTTATATTGGACATTGTCTGTAAATTTGCTAAATAAATCAATAAAATAAATAAGTTATTACGTGTAAAATAGCCAAAACCTTTTATATGCCTAATTGGAAGATCTAAATGCACTGAGTTATAATCAAATATATTAGATACTTTGAAATTAGGTTCCGAAAAATGAGCGTTGTCGTGTGAACATTGCTATGCAAAACGTGTAGTAGAGTAAAAAAAACTAATTATCAATACCGGTTTACTATGAATTCAAAGCTGCCCTTTTACGCTGCTTCTCGTTTATTGACAACACTGACTACAAACATCCGATTCCGGAACTTAGGTTGAATGGAACACAAGACTGGTGCTTAGTACTGCATCTAGTGTATACATATATATCAATGTCTAAAGGTAGAAAAATGTTTCTTTATTTTGTGTCGAACATTGAGTAATTTTAAAAGGGGTATTATTCCTTTGTATTTATAGCGCGGTATAGCGCGTATTTAGTACGTATTTTTACGTACCAAATACGCGCTATACCGCGCTATAAAAGTGTTCACAGACACAGTTTCAGATGAAAAGTAGTTAATACATACTAGTCCCACCTTGTATTTTGCAAACAAAATAAATTAATGTGCGTAAAAATCTCTAAGTCAGTCGATAAATCAATATTCCAATATGTTTAGTGACTCACGGTGTATGTAAATACAACAGTATCATGTTGATTTCATCTCACGTGTATTTTCTTCACATCTGACTCATCTTATTGAAGGTGATCAAAAGAAGGTTTTTTTATTTATTATTTAAACACCTTGTCTTTTGTAATAATAAATGAGGAAACGGTTGAAATATTTTTCAGTATTTATAATAAATCTTTAGGTGTTAATTATTAATCATAATTACGTCATTTATATTTTTTCAGACTACCTTCAAGAGAAGATATATGCCAAGGGGAATGAAGATCTTACTGCTCTCAAAGGTGATAATTTTTAAAAACTCATGCTATCCTGTCTTATCTTAGTTTTTTTTAATCGCATAAAATATATACTATACTAGTTAAACTACAACTTTCTTATTATTATTACTTATGTATGATAGCAAATAAGTTTTGCAATTGTATTTTATATTCGAATACATCATGTTTGTGTTTGCGAAATATATTTCTCCAATAAAAGTAGACAGGTTTTCAACTTTGTTTAGGACAAAGGCCAAACCGAAATTTCGGCCAAAGTTATTTTATTAGTTTTAATGTGTTTTTAACCAATTACGTAGGTCTTATACACATTGTGACAAAATTACTGCCCCATTGGGTGTTTGCGATTTAAATACTTTTGCTCGAATATGTATATGACCTACGTAATTCGATAAACACATTTAAAATAGTAAAACCTCTTTTTCGTGATTGCGGTTAGAAGCCTTTGTTCTGAACACAGTCGATTTATATTCATATACTGCGATGGGCGCTCTCGGGTAAAAATCCTAAAAAAAGAAATCGAGTGGAGAAAAACTATGTCTTATAATGTAGTGAAAAGCGCGTTTGCCTACCATGCTTGAGGTCTCGGGTTCCATTCGTGGAAAGGTCAACATGAAATATTTGTTTGTAAAGTGCTTATTCATCGTAATATTTTACTATCCTTGGACTGGGACCTGAAGCGCCTGACTGATCACCATACTTATCTAACAGACGATCTAGATACACTGCGTCTACTTTCTTAACGCAATGCCCTATGATACAGGTTTTGCTATGATGATTTATTTATATGATTAAGAAAACACTATTTATTAACACTACGGTGTAGTTTCCGAAGGCACAGATCTTTCCATAAACAGGTGTAGTTACTTATTATATATTGTGCTTATTATAAAGTAGTGCGTTTAATAAATTCTAGTGGTTCCATAATGAAGTTTTCTGTCAATTTAATCGTATTTTCCCACGACGTCAATGCTGATTTAATCAATATAAATTAATAATAATATATCTCAGTAAATGTCCTAAGTTGAGAATAACTTTTGCGAAAACAACCCCTGCTAGCGAAAAACTATTAAATACGCATGTTTTAATCATTCAAGTATCGATATTATTGATTGAAGTCATCCAAAATATATTTTACCTAATCCCGTTGTATTGATTACTTATTTTTATTTTATTAAATTTATTTCAAGAAAACGTTAACAAATAAACCAAAATTATAGGCCAATATTTGTTTTCTATATATTACTATATACAAAGCCAACAAAGCATACTTGTGCATATAAAATGAAATATTGGTACTTGGAACTAAAAGCGTAGTTTGTGCTTATAAAAATCTGTCAAATTGTATTTATATACTACTGTATATTTTTGCCTAGCGTCTTACAAACCGTGTTGAGTATGTATATGAGACTATGGAATTGAAAAACCTTTATTATTATATGATCATATGCGAAATTATAGCTGCTGCATATTTACAAATTAGATAAAAAATAGCCATGTTAAAAATGTTTGTCTGACTTTGCATTACTTTCTTATAATTTGGCATGTGCCTGTTGTATGTAGGTCGAAAGGATCAATAAATAAAATTCCTTTGACTTTTGCATTGAATTCTTTTTACTGCTGTCGAAAATTAACATTAATGAAAATGACGTAAACAATATATTTAAAATGTACAAAAACCTGATGGACCAACTGAATACAGGAATTAATATTTTTATTTTTTTTAAATGTACTGAAATTTACCCAAACTTACCTGACATATAAGTAAATTATGTACATTGGTTTCGTTGCGCATTGGGATTACCTATTCAACTTACAAACATTGTCTTTTTCAATTATTCTCAATATTTTCTATATTTACTTAATGTATTATGTATGAACTATTACTGTTACAGGGACTGTTGAACACCTTGAGTTTGAAGTATCTGTAATGACAACGGTCTTTTGTCTCCTATTGACATTTGTGGTAGCATTTTTACTTTTACAATTTTTCCGGAACTACAAGAGATATTGGAGCAGTCTGAAGACAGTATTTCAGAAGAAAAAGGTAAAAATTATAATATTCATTTCAACAAAATGGCGCTGTTCAATTAAATTTGAGGCATTTGCCATTTTATACTTCATTATGTGAAGAAAAAAAAAACGATAGTCGCTTTAAATTCAACGTGGGTTATGACCACTTAATAATTTATAATAATAATTAGTCGTATATCTATCAAAAAATGCTTTCAGAATTACCTATTACTGCACACAACTATTGTCAAGATCCGAAAGAACTATGTCTTTCTGGTTGTACTTATTTAAACTTTAATTTATATCTGTCACTCTCTCATAATTGTACAGTGTGCGTGCGTGCTGTTTACACTGACCTACCAGCATTAACGCAATCTATTAAGCGACGTACAAGCAACACTACAACCTCTCTGAATCTGCGGCTTACTGCATTATGTTAGTACCTCTCTATATTGGAAACTATTTCAACTTTAAATTAATTCACACAAATAAACATGCAAATATAATAAAATCTCTTTTCCACCCTGAGTTTGTCCCAATAATGAGGAGTATAATATTATGTTGTATGATCGCATCTCTAGAACCAAGGTCCAAACTCACAATATTTTTATTATGTACCATCATGATCGCAATCTCTGCTGAAATTAATTTTAATATGTTATATTATTACTTTAGATTTATTTTTATCAATTATGGAGTCCTCCCTTAACATTTATTTTCAAAATGTGCGAGGTTTACGCACAAAATCTGATATATTCCTCAATAATGTTATTTGTGACGACTGGGATATTGTGAGTATAGTGGAGACATGGTTGGTGGATGGTATTAGTAATAACGAAATATTCGATCCCAGGTACACAGTATTTAGGCGCGATAGAAAATATTCCCTCACAGGTCAAAAACTTGGAGGGGGTGTAGCTATTGCGACAAAGACTGAATTAAATGCCATTGAAATACTACAGTGGCAAACTAAAGCAGAAGATATATGGATCTCGATTCCAATAAATTCTAAATCAAAACTAAACATTTGCTGTATATATTTACCAGGAGGACCCAAACATGCTAACCTACTTCATAACTTTCTTCAAAAACTAAATATTATTATTCAGAATAGTACATCAAACGACACTTTTTTAATTTTGGAAGATTTTAATCTTCCTGAAATCTCCTGGGTAAAGACTAATAACAATTTATTCCTTCATCCAATTGATTACCGTACACCTCCTAGTTTAGAATTTGCTGATTCCATTAGCTTTCTGGGATTAAATCAATTCAATCATGCTTCTAATCGATTAGGAAGAATTTTGGACCTGGCACTTTGCAATCAAAATATTAGTACTTTATCTGTATGTGATAGTCCACTGGTGACTGAGGATTCGCATCATAAAGCAATTAACATGTCTCTTTCTATAGCTTCTAATAATCCTCTTAACACATCGTCAAAGAAAAAAAGAAAAAAATCGTAATGGTGATTACCAATCTATAAATGAAAAACTTATAACCTACGATTGGAAAACTTTATTTGCTCACAACAATGTGGATGATGCACTTACTGTCTTTTATAATATTATTAATGACCTGATTAATAATTATATTCCCGTGAAGGATGTCTGGGTAAACAAATACCCACCTTGGTATAATCCTGCTATTATTAAAATAAGCAAAGAAAAATTTAAATACCACAAAAAATATAAATTACATAAAAACCCACTTGATTACAAAGCATTATCATTATTACGATCAAGATTAAAACATTTATCTTATATTAGTTATATAAATTATAATAAAAAAATTGAGAGCGAAATTCTTACAGATCCTAAACGTTTTTGGTCATATGTAAAATCTAAAAATACCTATCATGTTATTCCTAATAAAATTATCTACCTAAACCAAACTACAAATAATGGAATAGACATATGCAATTTATTTTCCGACTACTTTAAATCCGTTTTTACTCCAAAAACAATACCTATTCTGTTCAATCAAAATAACTCTAATTATGGATCAGCTGATATCCAATATGCGGATATAACCCAAGCAATCGTAAAAAAATTCATTAAGGAACTTGACATAAATAAAGGTAGTGGACCAGACGGGATCCCTCCTATTTTTATTAAAGCGTGCTACCAAAATTTATCTCTCCCACTTTTTATATTATTTAAAAAGTCTCTCCAGGAATGTGTTTTTCCATCTCAATGGAAGAAAGCAAACATCACACCCATATTTAAATCTGGATCAAAAAATGACGCAAACAACTATAGGCCAATTTCAATACTATCGACATTCGCTAAATTATTTGAAAAAAATATTTATGAAAAATTATTCCATGCAGTAAAATCTTATATCTGTCCTCAACAACATGGCTTTTTCTCCGGACGCTCGACCGTTACAAACCTTACTTTATTTACAAATGATATTTTAAACACAATGGAAAGTGGTTTCCAAACTGATGCTATATTTATTGACTACAGCAAAGCCTTTGACAAAGTTGACCATTCAGTCTTAACACGCAAACTTTTGGCTATAGGTATACATGGTGATCTTCTGCGCTGGCTGATATCATATATTAGTAATCGATGTCAATCGGTAGTAATTGGTGGGTATAAATCTGACTGGGCAGAAATCTCCTCTGGTGTTCCCCAGGGAAGTCTACTCGGTCCCCTATTATTTCTTATATATATAAATGACATTGATGTTTGCTTTCGTTATTCAAAATTTCTTCTTTATGCCGATGATATGAAAATATACGCTAAAGTTAAATCTCAAAAAGATTGCCTAATGATTCAAGACGATCTTAATCGTCTAACTGACTATTGTATTGAAAATAAACTGTTTTTGAATATAAATAAATGTGTCTGTATTACATTCACAAGGAAGAGAAAAATTCTTAATTTTGATTACAAACTAAACAATAATGTACTAATGAGAAAGCACGAAATTAAAGATCTTGGGATTGTTTTAGACTCAAAACTACTTTTTGAATCGCATATCAATAAAATAACCTCCAAAGCATTGAGCATGTTAGGTTTCATAATTCGAATGAGTAAACACCTTGATAATCCAAAGGCCCTTATTTCATTATATTATACATTTGTCAGAAGCCATTTGGAATACGCCTCTCCGATATGGAATTCCCAGTATGCCATATATATAAGTAGAATAGAAAATATTCAAAACAAATTTATAAAGTACCTTAAATACAAAACCGGTATTTCTTATGTATCTACGCTCACTGCCTCCACCTTCCATGGAATCATTTCTCTACAATACCGCAGAGTGTGTGCGGACCAACTACTGCTTTACAAAATTGTGACAGGAATGGTTGACTGTACAGAGCTGCTTGGTTTAATAACAATACATGTGCCAGCCAGGATTTGTAGACGGTACCACCTGTTTCATGTACCAATAAGTAAAACATCGTTTGTTAAAAATGCTTTTTTTCGTAGGACTTTTTCAATGTACAATACAAAATTTAAAAATATAGATTATACAAACATCACTCTGTCAGATTTAAAATTTACACTAAAAATGTATTATGTAACTTAGTAGACATTATAATAATAAATATGTACATCTCCCCCCCCCCCTCCTTATCCTCTTTTCAAGCATTTTTGTCCTTATCCCGCCCAATTTACAGTAACTTAATGTTCTTAAAATTAATATTTAAAAAATGTTTGATTATTGAGTACTTGAAAATAACATTTTTATATGTATAAATTGTATGTATTTATTTGATATGTAATATATATTTTCTTTACTAACTTTGTATACTATGTGGAAATCTGTTATTAGTTCTGAGTTTATACACTATATCTGTTTGTTTACTAAAAATATGTATGTAGAACTGTTGATTTCCCTAATAAAATAAAATAGGAGGTTTGTGATTTATCAAGAGTTGTGGTGCTTTTACACTTTCAGACAGAACCGGACCTACCATAGCACAAATTATACTCTTTACCATAGGTTCAATTAACAAAAAGAATCAGTCACTTGCTTGCAAGGGTAATATGCCCCGTAGCCCCGTATTCATTTACAAACGTATATTCCCGTCCTTTTCAGTAATTGACAGGACGCTAGATCCCGTTAGATCCGGATTAAGTGTAGTCTAACTGAGTTGCACATTTTAGTTGTGGGTAGGTATTTCATAATTTATCACACCCTCCCAAGAAAATACACTCGTGAGCAAAATAATCTACTCAAGCCGCACGCTTGCGTTCAAAAGTGATCAGGGCAAAATTTAAAACTCATATCATCTATTAGTTTGTAGAACCTGAAATCTCTTAATTTTAGCTTTAAAGTGAGTAGTATTTTTTATTATAATTCGTTTGTTTTTATGATATAAACACAATTTACAATTAGGGAGCTGAAACTTTAGAAAAATATCAAGTCAACATTTTAATGAAAATGCAAATAAATATTAATTAAAATCATAAATTTTACTAAAAAATAATATTTTCAGTACTTAGTGTTACCCTGCCCCCCCTGGCCAGAATGACTGCTTCTAGGCGGTTCTTTATGGAACTAATAAGGTTTTTTTACATCTTCTTGGGGAATGCTACCCCATTCTTCAGTGAGTGCCGAACTGGTTCGGATTTTGTAGCTGGTGTAGGCTTTCTTAGCCCGGAGTTTTTTTCTGAGTTCATCACACAAATGCTTAATAGGGTCTAAGTCCGGGCTACGCGCTGACCAGTCCATAGTTTGAATCCCAACCTCCTCCAAGTACTACCGAACGGTAGCTGCAGTATGTGGACGGGCATTATCCTACATGAGGATGAAGTTTTCTCCAATAAAACCGGCGTAGAGAACAACATGGTCCCCCAGGATCTCTTCGATGTATCGATTAGCCGTCAAACCCCCGGCCCGGCCGCCGGTTTAGAACCAATGTAGAACCTCCTCTAAAAGCCACATTTTCTTGAATGCAGCATTATGCGAAACGTTCTCCAGGCCTCCTGTAGACTTGTCCTCTTCTATCGCTGCCATGTAAACATACTCTGCTTTCGTCTGAGAAGAGGACAGAGCTCCATTCGCCATACGTCTAATCAACGTGCTTTCTGGCGAAGCGAAGTCGGGCCGCTCAGTGGGCTGGGGTAAATTTAAGGCCAGTAGCTGGCCTTTTCGGCGTAAGGTTGGCAGCCTTGAGTCGTCTCCTGACTGTTCACTCTTCTTGTTTCTCTGAGCTCTCGTTGGACTTGAACGTCAGTGAGAGCCCGATTTCTCAGCGCAGTACTGACAATGAATCGGTCACCTCTCTCTGTGCAAGTTCAACGTCTTCGGCCAGAACCGTGTCTTCGTTGAAAGTTACCAGTCTCTTGGTATCGACGGTAAACTTTTGATTCTGTAGAGTGACTCATGTTCAGCGCAAGACCGACTTTATGTTTGCTCTGGCCTTGTTGCAATAGCGCAACCGCTCGAGCTGCTTCTTCGGTGGTTGTATTCATTTACAGGAAACATTCCTGTTTGTTGATGAGGAAAAGTGGTAAAATTTACATTTGACGATTAAATGATAAGGATTGGTCAGATAGGTAGGCTTTTATAGGGATTAGTAGTCGCTAATGAGCGCTACAGTAAAGCAGCTCAAAAGGGTTGTTTACTTATCACAACGCTTTGTTGGATTATGTGTGAGTGTATTGTCACCATTTTGCACATCGATTAAAAGCCAATACATTTAACTTTAAGATATTCTAAACAAAAATAGAATATGAGCTTTAGATTTTTCACTCATCACTTTTGAACGCAAGCGTGCAGTTTAGAGTCGATTTTTTCGCTTACGAGTATATATACTTAATGTGTTTAAACGATTTTATCAGCACTTAAAATAAAGAGCGATAATAATTCGTACAAATGCAACAAAAGAAATTTCAATAAACTTCCTGTGAGTTTAGGGTCAATTTTAACCTAATGTCTGTTTTTCTTTCCCCGCAAAATCTTAAACATAGAATTGTGCCCCCGTAGAAGGGCATGTACCATACTAACTAAAATCAAGTGTTATAAACGTAAACTTGTACACATAGCAACGAGGTACCATTGAAAATCATCACTTTTGTGAAATAAGCACTGTTTCATAAAAAAACATTAAAATTGACTTTGTATAGCTTTACCGTCAAACGTGGCAATTTTGCCCAGTTTTAACAAACTTTTACAATATCTTTTTTTTTATAGGACTACTCCTATCCATTTTGTTGAATGGTGATACTTTTTATTCTGAGCATTCTTACAAGTACAATACGTTTGCTATTCTTTTATTAATGCAGTTTTAGAAGTCAAAACATGCTGGGCAAAATTATCTCCACTTGTTGACAATTTTGCCCACTTGGTAATTAACTGTTATTTTTGGTTTTATCATCCTTATCATACGGTTTATTACTGCTTTTTGGGCGAAAAAAACTGTTTATGTTTAAACAATAGCATCATTGAGGCATCACCATTATAAAATCAATGAAAAAAACCGGTGGCAAAATTGTCAACTATTTCCTCAATTTTTCTATACAATGTGGATTTGTGGGCCAGGGTTGGCACATAATTAGATTTTTAACAAAACCAAAGGAGTTTATCTCTAATTCTTTAAATTTGTTCGTGTTTGACTATGCATAAGCCAATTTTTTAAAACCATTTCTGTTCTGATGCGATTTTCGTAATTTAGGGAGCTTGCCCCCAAAACAATTTTTCTTTAAATGTGTATATAGAAAAAAAAACTATCTTTATTTTTTTGTACAGCAGTGCAATTATTTGCTAGATTACCTATTCTTTGAAACTGTATTTTATGAACAGAATTCATAATATTTTGTATGTTTTATTTTCGTCTTTGGACTGTTAAAAATATTTATACAAAAAACATATAAACAAAAAAATAAGTCTTCATAACTTCACAAAAAGCTGGCAAATTTAATAAATAAAACTTTTTAAAATGTGGTTGGATACTCTTACATTTTTAAAAATGGTTTAAATTATTTTTGAATAGTAAAAATTAAAATTGGTTTTTGTATTACCATTTTTAATTTACTCACTCAATCAATCAAATCACGAAAATGACTCAATCTTGCAGTTTTTAAGATTTACATTGAATTCATGAAAACCTTGACGCAAGATTACAGGTTCAGGTAAAGATTTCACTATGTTCCAATTGAATACATCAGCAATATCCTCAACGTGAGATCACACAAAGCTTCATTACATTTGCGTCTTACAAATGACATAACAATATTAAAATTGTGGTAGCTGATGCGCTGATAACTTAACCAACATAATATTTGCCATTTTGCATATCAACAGTGTTAAACTTTACTAAAACGAAAGCGACTTCTTCACCGTTATTAATTTCAAGCAGATCAGACACTATTTTTTCGTTTACCTCGGCCGAAGATTCGGAGGCACGTTGTTCATATTCGTCGTAATGACTTATGATGAATGTTTTGAAATTTATTGATTCATCAACTGAGTAGGCATCAAAGTCTGTTGTTTCCGTGTTGCTATGACATTTTTTCAATGTTCTCCTCTATAAGGTGTAGGTATCTTTTGATCCTGATGGCAGAGAAAAATCGGATGGATTGCTTACCAATTGCCGTGTGGTATAACAAGTTTTAATGAACAGAATAACTGGCTTGTCATTTTCAGCGTGTATTTGAGTTGAAACTCCCATCAAATTTTTAAATCTTTTTTATTTATTTGTTAAATCTTTGGCAAAAAATCTGATTTATGGGCCAGTTTGAACAAAACATCCCGTTACCTCGTTTAAAGTTATGTTTTTACCATTTACTTAATTTTCTTTTTTTCTTTCTACTGTTTTTTTTCTACTTTCTTGAAAAATGTTTTTTCAATGTAGTATGTGGCGACAAACATAGACGTGGGCAAAATTGTCTTAGATTTCTTAGCTAGTGTTTTGACAATTTTGCCCACTTAAATATCTATTGTGTTTGTTCAAATAGATATACAGAAATACGTTCTATAGCGTCTTTATTATGTATGCAATGAAATATATAAAAACTTACTTGCCTTCTTTCAAAATAAACTCCGCAACAACAAAAGTTTTGACAATATTTGTAGATATACACAAACAGACCTTCAAGTTTAACTTCAAATTTCAAGTGATCAACTGAAGCTGGCGGTAAACTAAATATTTAGTTTTGCCATGGAACTATCAAAATATACTTACCAAATGTAATTTTTATGATACCAGTAACTTTTCTTACTTTAAAACTTGATTTTGTTAAGGATTTCGGCAGTGGGCAAAATTGTCATGGCTGGGCAAAATTGTCATGTTTGACGGTACCTAAAAGTTTTTCTTGAATAAACGAAGGCACAATTCATCTAGTTTTATCATGAGAATCTAAAAAAATTATAGGGCAATGTTGGTATGTGTCTCCTTGATAGACTCAATAACTAGGTACCTACTTGACCGATTGACGTGCGGTTTTTAGCTAAATAACGAGCTTCGGGTTGAGCATTTTTAGAATTCTTAAAATCTTCATTCTAATCTGTAGAAAAAAATTGGGAGCGTAAATGTTTTATTTATCGACCTACCAGGTTGCATTTAACGAGAATCCGTACACCAAAAAATTGAGAGGATGTCATTTTTGTGTATAAAAAAGTTTGTATTTGAAAGTTTACAAACAACATTCGTTTTTGTGAATCGCAATCAGATTATTTCCTTAAATTCCCTATAATTTTTACCCATTTATTTCTTTTTACTTGATTTTTAGGAACGAAAAGATAATATTCACTCACGTTTATTATATTTTAAAAACGTATACCTATCAGTGCATATTTGTAACTAAGAAAAGCTTTGCAATCGCACCGTCGGGCATAGTTTGACGTTTACAAAAAATAGTATTTACGTTTAAATATTAATTGTTTTCAAAAGTGTTAATCACTCATGAAAAATATTTACAAATGAAAAAGTTACACAATCCTTTTAGGTAAATTTGTTCTGGTTGAGTGCACGCATACTACTATAGTAAGATTGGTGTGTTGGTTATAATATGTCTGTATACATTTCCGAAGGGTACAAGTGTATGTTCATTGAAAACGTAAGCCCAATGACATGCATCGTCAAAATCCACAAGGCACGGTAAAATAAAGGTGGATTGATATTTATTATATTACGAGCTGAACCCGGCATGCTTTGCTATAGCTAGATTTGAGAACATACTCGTGTACATATTAAATGAAGACAATCGAAAGTTTGATATCAATAATTATTGTATTTAGTCCAAATTAGATATGTACATATACATTATTATTTTTGTGTTTCGGTTTACATAAATTGTTAGGACAGGGAATTTCGATAAAAAGTTATTTGAGCATTTGAGCATTTGTTCACTGTTTGGCAGATGCTTTACCTACCGATACTGTACGAAAGGGGCATTCTTGAGGAATGCAATGCAACCCTGGTGATGGATGAAAGAAACATTTACGCTCCTAGATTTTTTTCGTTCTTAACAAATTGAAGATTTTAATACCTTTAAACATGCTCCTGGCAAAGATCTACATTTTGCTTAAATCCGCACATAAATCGGTCCAGTAGATATTCAATCCATCGAGGACACACATACAAACATTGCCTTTTTCATATATAGATATACTATTTATAAAAATAAAAATAAAATATTCAGGGACTACTCTACGAAAATCCTCCTTATTGCATTTGAATGTCATTAAATAAATAAATGTAATTAACAAACAATTAGAATACCATAATTAATATCAATCCACCCTATGTTGTGTTACTTTGCCGTGTGTAAAATGGGTAGTATTTCCAGGTATAATAATTTATGATACGATTAATGTATCCCTAACGCAAGTATAGGATGTAATTGAAATTTATTATTAAATATTTATTTTTCATGTTTATTTCGTTTTATTTACACAGAGGTACAATGACATATTAAGCAAACGGTTCTCCTGCGGTAGCAACACATTGTTATGGAACGTCCGGGTTTTAGTAATCACTGCTGATTTTATTTTATTTATTGGGGATATCAACAGTAATATATGTAAAAAAATATTACATATTAAATATACAGATAATAAAACCTATGACAGAAATACATGAAATACTCGTACAATACATGCTAATGTGTTTGTGTGAGTGTAAGTGTGTAAGAAGGTGGGTGAGAGGGTGTTATAATGGAATGAGGGTGAATGAACATGCGTGTAAATATTATTCACATGTATAAAAAATACAAAAATTATATTGGTTGTTCATCATTATCATTCCATGTCAGCTCCCTAGTTGGAGCATATGGTGTCCACAAAGAGCATCCATGCATCAGTCCTTTCAAGTCAGGTTCACGTCCCGTAGTTCTGACATTAACTGCTGACGAACAGTCTGCAGTGGACGTCCAGGAGGTCAAGAACCTGATGCCTTTTAAAGTAGACAAGCGTGATTAAGGCTCTCAGGAGACATCCACAGTATATGGCCCTGCCAACCGTATCGTCTCCGCTTGATGACAGTTGTTGCCGGAGTTTGCTGCGTCCGTTCTCTTATTACTTCGTTCCTCACAAAGTCAAACGGTGCACCGCACACCCAAAATTCTTCTGGGACACCTATTCTCAAAACTCAGTATTTTGCAGTTTCGGACCCTAGTGAGGTGCCACGATTCGCATCCATAGAGAAGGAAAGGTGTTATGCAGGCGTTATATAGGCTGCATTTGGCTTTCACTGAGTAAATATCCGATTTCCAGACAACATCATACCGTTGAATGTGGCGCCTGCTACATCTAGCCACACTCTCAGTTCTTTTTGAAATCTACCATTTTTTGACATGTACTCCCAGGTATTTGAAACACTCGAGCCTTTTGATGATTTGGTTTGACAGTCCGGAGATTTTGAGCATCAAGGCTCGAAGTGTTATAGAAGTGGTATATGGTTACGTAAAAACATTATGAAGTAAGGGATTATGACTCTAAAGCTGTGATTTTTTAACACACTATTTATTTATTTACCATTGGTGCGTTCCTATTGTTTTGTTTTTTTTTGACAAATTGTTTACCATGGGAACTAGAACCATCCAAAAACCCGTAAAAATATAAAGTTTCTACTGCTATCGTCGTGCGCACGGTAAACGCAAAACGTACCGATACATAAAATTTCATTATGATACTCCGTCAAAAAAAATTGGTGCGGCCAAAAAGCCTCAATTTAAGTTAGGCATAAGAGATCCGACATGCAGTTGTCTTTTTCGCACAGTATCGGGGAGGAATCTGTAAGGCAGTGACAGTATAGTATATGCACGAGTATATTCATATCTTATTTTAACTAAGTACAATAATTGATATCAAACTTTCAATTTTGTTCATTTAATCTATATACGTGTATACATTGAAATCTAGCTATAGCAAAGCATTGCCGGGTTCAGCTTATTTTATGTACAATGCAGTTTGACCGATTTTGATTTTAGTTATAAATGAATTATTTATTTTTTATTAGTAGGAAAATAAAATTTGTTCAGAATTCTTTTGAAACAAGTACAAGAAGGGATATAGTGTTGCATACGAGTGTAATATTTACTTTTAAAGAACTTGGATACATCCCTTCTAAGGGACCATCTGGAAGACGCATCATCTTTAGTAATTGTCAAAAGATCATCAGCAGGCAGCCTTAGCAATATGATCTCTTATTTCACTCCCCAGAATACCATAATAACCAAAGAATCCATGCAAGAGAAACCTAAAAATTATTTTTGTTCAATAAAAATAAATTCTACATTGATGAAGCAGAATAAGTAATGTATATGACCTTGGTTCAATAAATTGGAATGCTTTTTTGATCACACCTAATGAGGAAGTTCAGTGGTTTTTTTATATTTATTTGTGAGAAGACCATTAAACTAAGCCAAAAAATGTATTTTTTCATTTTTATATATCGTATTATCAGCGCTATGATTTTTCAAAGTTTTGTTTTTCTGAAATAACTCCGCGTGTGACGTCACAGGTTCTCTTCCAGCAAACTGGAAATCTTCCATAACACTCCTATCATTGGTTGATTCGTATGAACCAGTGACGTCGTTCAAAGCAGTTTGTTTTTTTTTTAATATTTTTTTTTTCGTACTTATATTGAATCCAATTTTCCATAGGGCTGAAGTTCCTCATTGATTCATCCAACTCTGAAGTTTATTTAACATCTGAGAATAAAGATAAAATTTTTGTCATTACATGAATGAATACGGAATTCACCAAATGAAAGAGCAAAGTATATTTTTTCCATATTTCTAAATATATTTCTAGTAAATGAATTTATTTTCAGCATGCCCGTAATATGGCAGGATTGGAGCTGACACATCAAAACCCACATACGGTATCTCCTGTACAACCTCGCAAGAACAACATTGAAACTCAACCACGAGAAGTTCAGCAAGGAGACCCAACTCCACCAGCTTATGAAGACCAACCGCACCAGTTAAATCAACAAGATGTGGCACAACCAAATCACCCTCAAACGAATCCAGGTTCTCACCGTATTAATCAAGGAGTAGTTTCTACGCCTAACTCGGATACCGCTACAGAAGAGGACAGGCGATTATTTCGAGCTCAACAAGATCAGACCTTAGATGTTTCTAGGCTTCAAAACGTAGCTGAGGAAGGAAATCTGCGACACCATGTGAGAAATATTCCCCAGCAGAGAGAAATAATCGGGAGACAAATTGCCATAACTCAATCATATTCATCTGATCCGAATCAAGACAACGGTTCAGAAATTGAAACTATAACTGGAAGATTAAACTCTACCATGACAGATGTACGTTCCCCAAGTGAAGACTGCTTACTAAGTTACGGAGTTAATTACCACTCACCCAACCCAGCCCTGAACTCATTCACCGCAACAAATGCACAAAACAGGATCCCAGAACGAACCACAGCAGTACCAGTTGTTTCCAATGCAGGAAGATCAAATGGAAATAGTAATGACTTTTCGTCACAATCCAGATGTGTTGCGAATCGCCGAGATGATGATTCAGATTCAGATTATCCTGACACTGGGCCTAATAGCCTATATTCAATCTACACTACTCGCAGTAGCCCATCTACAGAATGCACCAATAACAGTTACCGACCTCATTAATTTATGTGAGAATGGTTATATATTTCAGTCTAATTAATATTTCTAATGTTAAATAGAATATCCTCATTTATTTTTTAATGTTAATATAGATTCTTTTAAACTTGAGTTTTTAACATTGCGGTAGACATACTTAATACATAATTATTAATTTTTAGCTTGTTTACACCCTTAAATATTTACCAATTGCCTTTATCGAAATATGAAGGTACAATGTGCTCAAATGTTTAATGGTCTGTATTAATGTGTTAGAGCCTGTCGGCGAACCAAAAATAAACTAACAAATTTTGTTTGTGTTAGTACGCATACAATAATATTTTATTTGAAAACTTTCTATCACACACACATAAACAATTATTATTAATTAAAGATTTTAATGGACTGTACTAGATCCCTCCATAATAAAGCAGTATTATAACGTATTTGTCTTATTTTAAATTGTATTTTGATAGTAAATAATCTAAAAAATATTCTGCAGGGTAAACGAAGTAAATAAGAAATCACTGATATTTACCGTTCACCCTAAAAGTTATTGTACGCGCACAAATTGATAATACTTAGTGAAACATGTGATCATGTTATGTACTTAATAGTATGTCGTAATAATTATGTTAATGTATGATTATTTTCATAGTATTTATGCAGCTTTATATACTTTAGGTTACGTTTAAGGGTTTCATAAGTAAAGTTTTATGCTTAATAATTTTAATTAAAACACATGGCACAAAACACATGTTTTTTCTTAGTATATCTATATGAAAATAATAATTATGAATTATCAGATATTTGCAGAAGTGTGCATTCTGTATAGGCATTAAAGCCGTGCCCACTGCCTATACCATTTTATGATAAAAAATAAAACATAGAGTCATTCCGAGTCGTCATTGAAATATTGACTTGTAGTTCGCATAAATCAACTCTTAAAGAGTCTTTTATATAGTATTCTGATGATAACCAAGTATGGCAGGCAGTGGACACTGTTTTTATGACTAAACAGAATGCATGCTTCTACAAACATCCTAACAGTAGGCACGAAGCGGACTTAAGTAGTTTTACCAGAGAGGAGCGATCAAGTAGAGAACACCGCCCAATGTTATTTAACACACATAGAATTGTACTCTTCATTCCGTCCAAATTTGGGAAAAAATATACAATTCAGAACATCTTAGTTATTATTAGTTGTTATACCGAATTCTTGAGGTTACTTCTTTGATTTTAAAGAACTCGAATTAAAATGCAAATTATAAATTTTAAAAAATTCACATATCCTGAAAAGATCAATTAATCATCTTACAATCTTACGTCTATGTAAAAAAAATAGATGCTGCAATTATTATACATATATCATTTATATTAGGGTGTCCTTTATATGACCAAAAAAAAATTATTTTAGCATTTTTAAAGCGCATACAACCTATCCTTTTTATAACTAACATGGCTTATTCAGATACAAAATTTCATCCCTGCACGATGATTCTAACCCGTGCCGACGAAACCTTGAAGTTTTTAAAATTAGAGAAATTCACCTCTTCTAGGTATGATGCTAGTTCAAAATGTTTTGTGGCAAAATAAACCGAAACTCTAAATAATGGTAAAATACGAGTGTATTTAAAGCAAAAAAAAACATAATATTAAGGATATTTCTGTTCTTCCTTGGCTGTTATTTTGCCATGCAAATCTTGCATTCGTTTCACAGCTCTTTCTGCAGTGTCTTGACTGCTTTAAGACGGTTAACTTTTCTTTTTGTTTCCATAAAAACTTTTTTAAAAAGCTTCCTTAAAAGCTATTTTCTTTCCATGACGAGACGCTATCTTAAAGAAAGTGATCTTAATTTTTAATCTTGAAAATAAAACCTTAGAAAAAGATAGACACAAACTGATTAAAATTTCATCTGAAATATTAGAAACAATAAATACCATCACAGTCAATAAATAAATGGAATAATATATAAAAAGAACAGGTGACTTTATATGTACCGTAGACAGCTCTCGACATTTCTTCTATAGATGGATTATATCTCTTTTGTAATTGGCAAGTCCCTCTCTAAAGTAGCCACAATAGGGAAATATCACATTCTACGAATACCGATAAAAATATATGAAATGGATTAAGAATAATTCATTGTATTTTCAAAATCAATATGGATATTGTGAGAAAATGTTTTTATACAGAAATGTAAAAAAGAAATTCAATAAAAATAAGTTCTTAGAAAAACGCGATGTGTTTGGCCTTGGTTATTGTGACGCCAAGATTAGTGAAATTGTTCTACACAAATTTTAATGGTAGGAACAAATAAACATGAATCGTGACGTATTAGGGGCGTGGCTAATGGAATCACCGTTTTTGCAGGAATTAAAAATTATAAATTTAGTAAAAGTATTTTTTATGCTACTAATAATAAGCTAAATTATTTTTTTAACTGGATCTTTTTTTATTACCTACTTTAAAAATGTAAAAGTGATATTTCCCTATTTGCTCCTTGGTTTCTTCTTCCACCGAATCGTTAAAGATATATCGCTATTTTATCTGAAAAATACCACAAGTGTAGGCAAAGCTTGTTCGACGCAACTTGAAAAATAACTGCATCGTACCCCTTCACAGTTATTTGAATAATCACAAATTTCGATGAGATGCTTTAACTGCCAAAATGCATGCACTCAAGCCAGTGTTTCACGTGAACAGATGTAATAAATAAGCAAATATCTCTGTGTTTGTTTTACCTTTGGGCTCATTTTAAATTAAGACTGCAAACAAACATATTTTCAAAGATTAAATAGCTCTAGTCATCCACCGCGCTAGGTGCATAGAACCGGAGGTCGTATTTTCAAGTTTTATCCCCACACCACCCAAAAACATGATGGAAATCCATATCCAGCTATATAGCTCTATAAGTTCACGGTTGTCATCTCTCACAACAGACTGTTGTTATTCATGCTTATAAAACACTACTAATTGATCGATTTTTTTGTCACTAATATGTTGTTTCACAAATTCTGGGCTAGTTTGGATGTTAAAAGAATCGATGTTTTTTCCAATTACCTCTTAATTTTTTAAACAGCGGGATATAAAGACTTTTAGTTACTTGAGGTAGGCAAGTTGCTTCAAACACACTTTTCAAGACGAGTTCATAAACATGATGGTGACAAGCGAACAATAATAGCTCTCTTTCCAGCTATTGTTCTAACAGAGCACATGCTCCATTAAAATGTATTAGAGGCTGTAGTATCACAGAACTTTATTTACAACTGGTCACCGAGGTTCCAACCATGAAGATGAAAAGATGAAAACAACTTTGGCTTTATCTTTGAAAGAAGAACTATCCAGTTTTGGGACAGCAAATTGTTCTAAAGAACAATCATAAAAGAAAGTAAGTCATCGAAAGAAATCATCACTGGTAATCGCTCTTCGTTAGAACTCCCGAAGTCTAATTCAGGTAACAGTTTCCCGTCTTAATAAACGACTTACTTAACTTATTGATATCAGGCACATAATTTTGGATATCTGTCTTTAAATCATCTGCCCTTTCCTTCCTTATTAGAAATCAAACCCTTTGAATGGGCAATTTATCAATTGGATATTCGTCTATGCCAAAACCTAGCACTTCTATGGCGGCCTGAAGAATATAGACGGAATCTCTAATGCTCATGCCTTGCCCCTTCGACCCGACCCTATCAGTACCTAAGTACTAGTCTGTGTATGTATTTTAGTTTAGTTTATATTTACACCCGATCATGGGTAATTCAGAATACCTGAAATTAGTTGTGTTATAATATATTAAACTCTTATGTGGTAAAAATTAGAAAGTGTTTCATTTAAAATAAATTCTAATGCTCAGCTTGGCATTTGCCTAAAGCCGCAATCAGTTTTGGCGAAACAAAATCCTTCCTCTTTCTTTTTCCTGACATTTCAGTCGCTACAGTGGCGGTTGATGTCTCCGGCAAAGGTACTTCGCCAAAATTATTTTTGAATTCTTGTTGCGGTAGAAAATCATACGAGGAAGTAAATGAAGTTAGTTTTCTTTTTTCTTCCTCCATTTAGCGTTGACCTTTCTAATTTTAAGCTAATTTCTTGTCTACGCCAAACAAGCAGCTTGGACGTCTTGGTTCCCTCTGTTCCCGCAAGAATACTTCATCTTCCTCTATCTTCATTTTTTCAAGGGCATATATCAAATAAGTTATCCAAATCCATTTGGAATTTTTCCGCTTGCCGTTTGAGATTTTTTTTGGGATTTCGCACTATTTTGTTGAAGTTCCCGCCAAAAATGATAAAGATCAACAAGTTTCTTAACACAATTTGGAAGTGATTTTGTGGGTATTCTTGCTTTTTTCTAGAAAATAATGCACTTGCGAATGACTAGATTAGCGCTTTCACTGATGCGCGCTTGAAAAATAAGGGACAACGTATATAATATATAATTTATGTTAGTTTATATTTACATAAAAACTATTATCGATTTCTTATATTTTCTTAGCTTTACATTTAAAATTAAGTAGTTTTAGTTTGTTTTTGTTATATTTATTTATTTAAACGCCTTTTCGGCTTTTACATACATATATACAAATAAAGACAGACATGTATTTTACACAGAAGTAGCCAAAAAAATATATAAATGAGTTTTAGAAGAAAAAGAAAAATATCAAGAATATCATCTTTACATATTAGTATAAAAGTGGAAAAAACAGAAGTGCATAAAAATATGAAGACAGAAACGCATTTTACACAAAAAGGAACAAAAAATAAAAATTAATTAAGAAGAGAAAGAAAAATAAAAATCATTACATATTAGTAGAAAATATATGAGTATATATAATAATACATACATATATTGCAGTGGAGAACAGAAGTACATTTTTTCGTATAGGTTATATTAAAGTAATCTTAAAATTAGAAGAAGTTAGAAAAATACTCATTTAGAATAGAGATATAAGTCAATAAACGGTAAACAATTGAAATAAACATAGTATTATTTAGGTATTACAATTTGAAGATAGTAAATTGATACACTGATTGATACATACTAGTAGAAAACTACTTATTCTTCAAAAGATAAAAAACCTCCATCTTAGAACAGGCTGAGCCATGTTAGATGGAGACTATCCTAACCAGAGGACGTTCCATGTTCATTTTCTTTTCACTAGTTTTATATAGATTCCCTGGTATTAAATATGTATATGCAATAAATTGATGAAATAAATAAATAAAATAAATTGGTTTGGGTATGAATGCACCACTAGATGGGAAAGGGGATAAGGAGGTAAATCTGTTTCGCTGGATAACTTCATACATTTTAAACCCCTGTCAGTCTGTTTTTGTTAATGGTTTCAATACATTATTAAAGCCCGCTATATATATATATATATATATATATATATATATCAGTGTCGTGCGGTGACTTGAAACTTGAAACAGGGCATGCGGTCATGGGAAGGAAAAATAAACCATTTTTTTATTTTTAAAATCTGTATTATTTTATTTGTTTTTTTTTTTTTTTATAATTTTTGTGAGTCCGAGACACTAGCCACAGGACCACAACTCGATTATTTGATAAACATAATATCGATGCTTTAGAACAGCAGTTTCCATTTTTTGTCTATGGAACCTTAATTATTATTCGTCACTTTTTTGTGAAATAGTAAAAAAAAGTTCTCGATAGTAAAAATGTAAATTGACAAAATTAAAACCCGGGAAACGTATTTTGAATCAAAATTATCAAAATTAAAAACGAAATATTTACACAGTTTTTCTGCTTTCTACGTCGATTTTCCCGCGCCCCCCTAACTCACGGAATCCCTGTGACCTTTCGGCAGAACCTCAGGATTCCGTGAAACACCTTTTAGGAGTCGCTCGTCTAGACAAAGTGATAATAATATTACAGAATTGGTAATTTCTCAGATTAGTTTAAAGTCTTATACTAATAACTAAATAAATATTCATCACGTCATTTCTCCGAAGGGGTAGGCAGAGAGGATAGAACGCCACACCACTATTTCTTGGCACACTTTCCACCCACGCCGATTAAAAAATTTCCATAAAACTAAATATGCTTTTAATAATAAAAAAATCCTTTTCACTAAATGAAAGACCACTAAAACTTCTCTTCAGTAAAGATTTAATTGGGCAATTGCAATTATTTTCCTGATTACCAACGCGGTTAAGTTCACATTTATTGCTTCCTTGGGTGGCCATATTAGGGATTATGAGTTGAAAGGACAAATCAATAACTAAAAATGAAAAAAACAAAAACAATTATTCAGACAGCCATTTTGGAGTTAAAAATGTAAAAGTTATCACGATTAGCTATTTTATATGTGAAAAAAAAACACTGAACTCAAAAATAATTTTAAACGAGGTTGTTTGGGTGAGGTATTATAAAAACCGGAAGTCAATATTGTTTTTGTGAGAAAACTCAAAAGTCCCAACAACGTTTTACGTTAAAGAAAATATAAATATTTTAATTAGGTAATTGTTGTTTTTTTACAGATTGAACTACTCATTTGGTTACATAATTATGATGTTTTGAAAATCATATTCACAAAATCCTGTTTCCAGAATATTTTACTCAATGTACCTTTAGTTTTACAGATTCAATTATGAACATAAAAAAATGCTGAATACCACAGACAAGTCCTTACCCCCAAAAATGGAAAAGTATCTCAAAAAGAATTTATTATTATTTAGTAGGTAATCTTGTCCTCGATAGAAATGTGAAATCCGAGCAGCATGCACAGTTGGTAGTGTAGGTTACTATAACAGTGTAAAACACTCCAATACACGAGTGAAATTAGCGGTCCAAGTTCTGGTGCGCTTGCGCGAACTATTCAATTTTTCGGGCGCATTTCTCGCGTATGCGCATCAGTATTTTGTATGAGTATCTCACCATCCGTCAGTTCGTTAGTCGGCCAGGGCCTCCCGTAAAGTGCGGCAGGTTGTTGTCGATTTTTGGAGCGATTACGTTTCATAATTACGTAAATAATCTTTAATTCAAATACTTGATGTTTTTTATTTTAAATCTTGAAATAGGGCACACATAAAAATATTTTTTTGTGATTTCATTTACAAGTTATGTGCCTATTACCTACGTAGTTTTTATGTATTAAAGGCATGCGTCACATTTATCGCATGTATGGACGACATGCCACTGATAAATATATTTAAATATATATATATATATATATACTCGTATATGATACACATATACGATACATACTCGTATATATGAAACTTAAAAACATTACCTCATAAACATTAAAAAATGATATAGAGATCTGTTACACCTACTAACTATAGATAAAAAGTATTTTCATAGCGATTGGTTTAGGCATTTCTTATTGCGTCAAAACTGAGCAGTATCAGAGATTTTATTGACCTATTTAATTGATGAAGTACATACGTGTAAAATCCCTTCTTATTATTTAAACATTTCAACCAACTTTGTTACCTACGTAATGTTATTTCTCTTTAACTTAATTTATTTACTTAAAAAATAATAATTATATCACCACTTGTTTACTAGTTATATATACCATGGAAACTTAAATTGGTCCAATCGATATATTATGTATTGCCTAATAAAAGGTGGCGCAAAAGTCATCACCATCGAAAGATGCCATAATTTTTGCAAATGGCGATTAATCAGTTTGTCAGTTCTGCTTTGATATTTGTGAAGTAAACAGATACAAAATACACGCCAACAAGACATGAAATGCTCTTCTCAAGAACGCGTTTTTTTTTTTCGTTTTTTTTTTAGGAATAATTCTTCGGTGGTGTTGGCGCACCGAGAATTTTAACGCAGATTTCCCGGTCATCCGACAGCAACTGGGTAAACCCTACGGCGCGGCGGCGGCGTTTAGCCGCTCGCCAAGAAGAGTATGGAACAACACGAGATGCTGCCAGGCAGACCCCGGAGCAGCCATTCTGCTGAGAATATCGCGGCTGCGGCTGAATATGTCACATCAAAACCCCAGAGTATCGACCAGGCTACGTGCCACGCAATTGGGCATCAATCGACGGTCTTTACAGAGAATTTTGGTAAAAGAAAATATTCCCTTACAAAGTGCAAACAGTGCATCAGCTGATAGCCGTTGACCGTCAAGCACGTGTAACCTACACTAAAGCCATCCTGAATCTCGACCACGAGGAAAACATATTTTTATCGAAAATCATCATGAGCGACGAGGCCTATTTCCATCTATGTGAATATGCAAAATTATCACCTCTAAGGCACTAAAAATTATCGTATAACCCACGAAGAGCCATTACACCCTCTCAAAGTTACTGCACGATGTGGTGTTTACACTGGGAGCGTCATCGGGCCTGTTTTATTTTTCAAAAACGACGCGGGCCAAACAACTACCGTGGACGGCGAGCGCTACAGAGCCATTCTCAATTAATGTATTCTTACTAAATTGGATGAATTGGGATTGAAGTTCATGTGGTTCCAACAGGATAGAGAAACGGTGCATACTGCACGAGCCAAAACCAATATTTTGAGGGCTGCATATCCGGGCAACCTTATCTCTCATTTTGTCGATTTTCACTGGCCGGCAAGGTCACCCGATTTAACTGTTCCATTTTTTTGTGTGGTTTCTTGAAGTCACGAGTCTAAGTCATCAAGCGTCAGACTCTTGAAGCTCTCGAAGAGAACGTCCATCGAGAATGCGAGAACCCGTCGCCGGAAGTTCTGGAAAGAGTGATGGATAATGCCATATCGGGCCCGTGTGGTTATCAATTCTGGCGACGGCCATTTGGCCGATATAATTTTTTCAAGTCAATGGAAAAAAATTAAGATATCAAATGAACACATGTCAAAATCAGAACCAATCATTTTCATCATTTTTTCAAACATAAATAAAATTACAGAAAAAGAACATTGGGCGACAACTTTTGCGCCACCTTGTATGTTTAATATAAAATAATATGTACTGTATGTTTACCGAAATAAAATAAAATCATAAAAAAAGTAATTTGCATAACCATAGTACCTACAAGACACTTCAGAGTAAGACATACTAGTTACTGCTTAGTTTTCTCCTATCATTGTTACCTATCACTGCTTAGTTTTCTCTCTATCAAACATTGTATGCACACTGAGTAACATTTTAACATTATTTGAATTCAGTCATAATAGTATAATCATAGAATTAAGAATAGTCCAGAAGGAGCGTAGAATCATACTTGAATACATCGGACTGAGTCCAATAATTCCCCCACTATGCCTCACTTTCACCGCGCGCATTCGCGATGCCGCCGTGTAATGTTGCACGATGGGAAAAATATAATTATAACACAAATGTAAGGTAGTTGGCGGCCTCCGTGGTGTAGTGGTCAAGACGCCTGACTCACGCACGGAAGGTTCCGGGTTCGATTCCCGGTGAGAACACAAAAAAATAAAATGTGTTTTTTCTCAAGCCTGGGTTCTGTGATGTAATTCACCACTGTAATTGGGCCTCCTGGCCTGTTGTGGTGCAAAAATAAATATAAGTAAATAAGTAAAAAAAAGCAATGTGTTAATTTCACTAAAATTTTATTGTGCCCGCGGAAATATTGATTAACACAAAAGTATTTTAATAAGAGTAATAAAATGAATGAACTTTAAACTTAAAGTATAAAATAAATTTTATTTTACATAAAACTGTATTTTTATATCATGTTAAATAACTTAATGATTAACTGTCAAACTACTTGAAAGTACATTACGTATTCAAATCGCTCTGTCTTTATTCCTATAATAAACAAACATATCGATATAAAAAAAGGTTTCTAGTGCTAGTGCCAGTAAAAAAGGTGTGCATTGAGAAGTTAAATGGTGTATACTTCTGTTTAAAAAAGTGCTCAAAAAGGGTAATAAATTATTAAATAAGTTTCGTTACTAGTACTTTAAACCTACCTACCTACACCGCTACTCCATTCGCGGTGCAAAAAGGTACCGGTGCTGTGAATAACTATAATACGCACATAGGGCGTTTTCACACATGCCACGCAAATCCATACGACCCGATAATTTTACCGCGTTTATCCTGCAAACGCATACAAAATGTGTTAGCTTTTCAGACGCGTTGTAAAAGTGTACACGACCCGGTCTGCCAGACAAAAATCTGCCAAAATCTGTTGGGATGTGCTTAATCGCAAACGATTATTATCAATATTAATAGTTCGAATATCCGAATCAGATTATTCCAGTAATCTACTTTTTATTTATGCATAATGCGTTGTTTTTTTCAAAATACTTATGAAGAATGAAGAATGAAAGAAAAAATATTTATTAAAAATACATAAAATAAATATGCCTATTCTTATAATGCATTATTGTATACACTAACTAAAAAAAATACATAAAAACTTATGTATTGTACTCGTAATATTATTATTATTGTGAAAACTATTTTTTGGTCATTTCTCTTTAGAAAAAAGTGTTTTTTAATTGGGTATTTTTTCTATTGTTTTGTTGTTATTATACCTTTTTTTTTAAATAAAAAAAATATTCCTTCACACAGGTTTTACCAAGGGGACTGTTGAGAAAGAAATGGTGTATTTCTATAAAATAATTTAATAAAATAATATTTCGAAAAAAATAATAATAACGCGTAAATCAGGGAATTTTCATGTACCTAAGTTTTACTCAACGAAGTTTGGAAAAAGGTATCTGGAAAGTATTGACCATCCCGAATTTTAAATAAATATTAAAGCACGAAAAATCGAATAGCAAATCCAAAAGTGTCGCAATTAAAAAATATTACTCACATCTTTTTGATAGTGATAGTTATTAATGTTATTTATATAGATGGTGTAAAGTACTTTGCTAATGTTTCTTTTTGTTTTCTTACTATTTCGGATGTATTCACTATGTATGACATTATGTATTGTCACAAAAATGTTTCCTTTTTATGTACGGGCCCAAATGAGTTTTTTTAAACTCCTGGGAGTATAATATCTAAGATATGTATTATATATTTCATAAATAAAATAAAAATAAATATAAATGTAAATATATATTGAAATATTCGATACTAATTATTTCATATGTGTAATACTGTCTGTAGCTCTGATTTAATATAAAGAAATACATTATGCTACATTGCCTCTGTCACTTCAAAACTTTACATTTTTATATTCGTGCTTTTCTTGTCCGGTCGTGATACTTCAGTAATTATAAACATTTTTTATTGAATGCTGTGAATAATTTGTATTCTTATTGTTTTAACGTTATCTAAATAAATCATGGATCGGTTTCATGTAATCTTCGGATGAGTTACATGAAACCGATACATTGGAAAAGAATGGTCTTTATTTAGAGTTCATGTTTTCGTTGATAATAGTATTTCTATAAATGGATTATTACTTAATCCTTTAGCATACTGTGTTCTCTTAAGTATCGTCTGTGAATATTTTCTTCTTAATATTTATTATTTAATGATTTCATAAACTAATATAAAATTTGCACCTAATAATTGCAACACTAATATTTTCTTATTGATAATTAATGCGTTTTAAGCGAGATTCAAAACCAGAATCTTTATGTATACACGACGCAAAAATCTTTGCCATTTTGTCACGGAAGCCATCAAAGGGATGTTCTATTACGTGTTTTGCTTGTGTGGAAGTTTTAAATACCCACAAAAATCTGACTAGTAAGCAGTGGCTTAAGGTTTTTATTTATGCAATTTTGTTTGTATTAATGTAAGTTATTTCTATACTGATACATGAAAGACAAATATATTTTTTTAGGTATGGTAGAATTGACTCTGCACTATTAAGCCATTTTACTGTCCATTATTATTATTGTTATATTGTCGTTTATTATTCGAATATCGATATATTATGAATAATTATTGTTATATTGTCCTTTAAACTTAGCAGTTAAAAATAGCAGGTGCCAAAGGTCGACAATATCTACTAATCCTAATCGTGTTTTATCTTTGTCCACGGTGGCGACGGTGGATGCGATAAAGATAAAGCTAGGGTTTCCTAAGACAGCGGTGCCCGTATTTTAACGGCCGTAGTGAACAGTGATGCGGTTGACAGCCGTCGTAACGGTGACTAGAAAGTGGTTTCCTATAAAAATGGTGTTGATAACACCGTTAAAAAATAAAACCACTCTCTATTCACCACTACGACGGCTGTCTACCGCATCACCGTTCACTACGGCCGTTAAGATACGGCCACCGCTGTCCTAGGAAACCCTAGCTTAAGAAGTATGACCGACGTGCGTTATAAAATTTGCGGGACAATCGAATAAATAATTTTTTTTTCCATTTTTTCGTGTTTTATTTCCGATGCTTTGCTTCGAAAATGTTCATTTATGTCTTGAATTGAAGCTTATTTTTTTTTGAAAGATTAGGCCAACGAAAATTACGTATTAAATTTATTTATCGCGTAATTGATAATTTTCGTATTCATGGGGTCTGAGAATCCCATTTCCGGTGGGTATGAGTTAAATAAACAAGATTTATTAATTTTTCTTAAGTTACCAACCAGATTTGGACAACCCTAAGGTCTATAAATTGCTTGTATGAAAACAAATAGAGTTCGGCGGGTAAATTTTCCCAATTGTTTTTAGACGAATATTTTATTAGTTAGCCCTTAAAAATATGCTCAAATGTCAATTTTGCCCTTGAACTAATAGTAGTTCTTAGACAAAAACGCCATATGAGCTACAGTTCAACAAATAATCGTTGCGGGCAAACATGGAGGTAATTTTGCCCGCCATCAAAATCGCAGTTAAATATGACTGAATTTACAATTGCAACCCAATTCAATGATTACCAAGGTCATTCTTCGTAATTAAAAAGTAAAGCACGACATACATTTGTTTTGAGAAAATCAACATAATTGCAAAAAAGCGGGCAAAATTGGACGGTTTCGCGGTATTCAAGATTTACAAATAATAACATCTGCATATACAGGATGTTCATTAAACTCTGTCACATCCGAAACCACGATGATCAGTATGGTCAAGAAGACATATTAGCATATTAAAAAAAATATTTACAGCACAGATTTTTTTTTTAAATAAAATATTTTAAAAAACAAATGGTTGCTTACTTCTGCAGGGGAGAAGTGAGGAGAGCGCGGGGCAGTATCAGACTCCCCCCACCCCCTCCTCGTTTCACCCTGCAGAAGTAAACAACCATTTGCTTTTTTTGATATTTTATTTTTTAAAATTTTATTAGTTCTAAAAACTTATTTTAATGTGCCAATACGTCTTCTTGCTCATACTGATCATCGTGGTTTCGGATGTGATAGGGTTTTAAGAACTTCCTGTATATATGTGTTTTCATCGATTTTCCATGGTTGCATTCGACTGAAATGCATATTGCAAAATATTTTGAGTTTGTTGATTTTTTGTAAATTAAAAAAGTTAGTATTTTAACGTTTACAAACATCAATTATTTTTAATGGATACCAACTGATTAATTTCCTAACAATTTCTTAATTTCTACATATCAGCTTATTTTTAATAGATTTTTAGTAATGCTTTAATAATTTTAACTGTATTTTGTTATAAATAAATCATAAATAAATAAATCAAACACGTAATCAAATACATTTGAGACATTTTTGAAAAACGGACTCTTACACATAATGCACCACTGTCGGTAAATAGCGTAAAGTTTGACATTTGCAAAAAGAATTCTTTATTTGAAAAAATATTATTTCATGTTTTGGAATTCAACCGCTAACAAGTACCAAGGTACCTGACTATGTAATTAAATCCAGTATTTGAATATTAAAAATGTTAAGTTTTGGAAATCAATCATAAACAAGTATTTAGGTACCTACATATCAATGAAAAGTATTTTTCCTTTTATCCGGAAAGTTTTTACACGCTTTCACGATAGTCATTTTTGTTTTATTATTATTTATTTATGGACGGACCTATACAGTCCATTACAACAATGGTAAACACGTTTTCTTATACTTAATATATCACGGGGGGGGGGGTAAAATAGAATATGAAAATAAATGTTTTTAATAGGGAAAGTTGGGTATTTGGAGAGTGGCGATGAGAGAAAATTTAAGATGAGATTGATCATCTCGGAGTCTACATTGAGGGGAGACCCTTAAGCCCACCATCCACCCGCAGCTGTTATAGAGTCCTGAGGGACTCTCTGTCAGCTGCGCATAGAGGAAAGTTATTATAAATATTCCTAAGGAATACAAACTCTATGCAGATTAAGGAGGGCGGAGGAGGACGTATGGACAGAGGCCAACACGTCATCCCCACCCCTCAGGATCCCCTCAATGCCTCTGTTTTTTTTATTAAAAAAAAATATGTTAACAAACAATTTACATAAATAAACGTATCCAAATATACAAAAACCTTTTCTTAAAACTATAGTAACATAACAAACCTAACTTACACAAAACATAAGTAAAAACACGGATATTTACATTACAATAACGACTTTGGATATAGAAGGACTCCCTGGGTGGTCAGAGCCAGAGGATCCGAACACCACCCCCGTAAGGGGAGGACAAAACAAAAGAACGTGTGCGTTCCGCTCGGAAGGAAGCACAGACCCAACTGAATGAGCACCCTACAGGAACAGTTGCCTGTCCCACCATATTTTACCCACCTAGGCGTCCGCGCATCTGAGAAGCTCCCAACGCGATACCCAAGTCCGGACAAACTGACGGAAGAGTGCAAAATTCGTACTGTTGGCCATCAGATCCACATTCCACGCTGGTCGCATGACCCCTGTCAGACCATTCAGCATCTCATCTCTGGCGTCATCTAATAGCACACAGTGCCACAGAATGTGTTCGGCCGATTGATGGTTATCTCCGCAAGCACAGCTCGAGACAGGGGCAAGTCCAAGTTTATGAAGCTTGTCTCTAAACTCCCCATGTCCCGAAACCATTTGTGCAGTATAATGGTCAAACACCAAGAACTTACTACACATCCTGTGTCTGATGGAAGGTAAAAAAGACCACGTCCATCTCCCCGTACATGCCATGTCCCATCTATTCTGCCATTGATTGAGAGTTACGCCTCGCATAATATCACATAGTACGCTAAATCTTGTCTCGGAAGGGCGCAGCTCAACACCAAAGTATTCCATATTCTCTCCTCTCCTCACAGAGCGTTTTACTACTGCCTCTCTTGTCTCAAAATCTATTGGAAGAACTCCTGCAAGCACAAGAAGAGTCTCAGACGCCACAGTCCGATATGCTCTTGTCAGTGCCAGCAGAGGAACCCTCTGTCCACTAAGAAGTGCTAGTCGAGCCACTCCGATATTCAAACGATGTACCCATACCTGGGCCGCATACGTAACCTGGGCCACATAGGACCCACGATATAGGATCCGCAGGGCTGGAGAGCGGATTCCCCACTCAACACAACTTAGGCGACGTAAATGGAAAAACAAATCATCTCGGAGTCCGTAAAAAATCAAGTTCCGCGTTCGCACGTATGAATAGACGGAAGCTGTCCGTCCGCTGAGAGAAAGCGGGAACATCCGCCGAACGGAAACTTGAGATGAATTAGAAGATCACGTCTTCCTGGTGCCTTATCAAATATGTGGTGTAGAAAGTTTCTTCGCCATGTGTTCCCATTTTTATTCCCCGTCATGATTGAACATGAACGCAATTAAGATTACAACTAAGTGAATTTAAAGCCCAAAAGAAAATAAAGAAAACTTAAATCTATTCTGAAAACGAGTAAATTGGAAGATAATTTAAAAAGCTCGAATGTTTTATGTACCTATGTTTAGTTAACTAGAATATGCGAATAATCTTAGAACTAGTTACAAACATGAGAGAAAGAAAAATACTTACAGATCTAGGTCCTTAACTAATGCAGTTCGTATTTGTCACTCTTCACTAATATCTTAATTCTAACACAATGGTGGTTTCACTTATGTGGAGATATGAAAGATGGTGGTCCGGATGCTGTGTTCGGACGAACACATGCTGGGCGATATTCTGGGCGGAGATCTGCCATGGATAGAGCCTTGGGCGGCTCTCGGGATTCGGTCCCGTGGCGATGGTGACGGCGACAGCCAGCTGGTAGACTGACCGGCCGTGGTTTGGATACACGCGCTGGCGGTGAAGGAAACTGGCGTTCCTTTGGAGGACGATGGATGTCCTGGATGTGGAGGGACCTTCGCGGCTGGAAGGCGGCCTGCGATGACCCTCGTGGAGCAGTCGGATTCCACGAGGTTGCTACGTAGCACTGGCTACACTGTACACTCAACTCACTTCCCGACTCTCGACCGACTCTTGATCGACTCTCCTTCCTGGCCCTTTTCCCGACTCTTTTCGTTCCGACCGTTGGGGTGGTTTTATAACACTCAAATTAGGAGCTCTCTCTTCTCCCTCTCACTTATTGCCGAAAACTCATTGTCTCTTTTCCAGATTTATTCATAAACACCTCGTCATATTTAAAACTAAAATATTATGTTCTGCATATTATTTCTTCTTAAACTAAATTTAATTAACTAAGATTAGAATGTATATAAAATTAAATACGTTTAAATCTAAATAATTAAAACATAAACATTTACTAAACATGGAAATCTAAATTATTAATCTAACTTATACCTATGAAAATTAGAAAGGATTCATTAATTTTAAAAATATTGGAAATGATTCGCCTCCTAGTGTAGTGGTTGGCGCGTTCGACTACCATACTTGAGGTCCTAGGTTCGATTCCTGGCAAGGTGGATGTAAAATACCTTCATACATATTATAAAATAATCCCTGATACGTTGCGATTGGCGCACTGGTGCAGTGCCTCAAGTACCACGAGCGCGGATGTAAAAATGATGGCGCAAAAGGTTATTACAGTTTTAAGTTAATATGTGGCAAGTTAGAATAATCGGCGCGCGTACGAAAGAAGATGTATGAAATTTGAAAAAGAAACGTTTGTATGTATTACTGAGGAATTAATTATGCGTTTTATTTTGTTATTTTGATATAAGTTTTTAAAATACAATTATTATTTTAATGGCTATGTTTTCCCCAGCGGAAAACATGGGTCAATATTTATTGTCAAAGTTATTATTTTCAATAGAAAGGGTTCTGGAATTCCGGGTAATTCGCCGCTCGGTCATTTGAATTTAACCCGAGGTCGTAATTGACATTAACAATGGACGAAATATTTGTGGATACCTAGTAGCGGCTCAGGTAAATGAGAATTTATTTTAATGTATTTATTTGTAAAGGCGGTAATTAAAATGGGGTTCTTTTCGGAATTGGCTAGCATGAACTAAAAGGTTATATTTAAATGCATTATTGCTGAGAAACCCCAGATTAGAGAACAATATAATGTATTGGAAAGTTATATTTAAATTCGTATTGAAATATTTTGAAACATCGCCGCGTTTTTTCCCAAAACAAACAAAGTTGATTTTATAATCTAAAACGAAAATACCTGCTTATTTTTTACGGGGACAAAAGATTTTAATTCCCGAATATTTTAAAATAGGTTTGTTTAGCTCGTATCAAATACAGGTACAAATGAAATACAATACAACAAAATAAAATTAAAGTTAGAACAAAAAAAATACTATTTCGAGACAAAATCTGATCTACTTAGTTCTTTTTTTTCTTTTAGTTTCGAATTAAATGTTTATTCAATATTATCACACAAAACAACATGATTAGGTTGGTACTTCGAGGCATCTAAAATGATTAGGTTGGTCTGTGAATCTGCACCGTGGGACTATCTTCATGTAGGTGATCATTATGTGCTAGTGTTGCCAGTTTAGTGACATTGTCGCTAGATTAAGCGACATTTTGACATTGAAAACCACTTTTTCTTTTATTAGCGACAAATAAATTCTAGCAAAGTGAAATTGGAATCACTTGTGAAGAAGAAATTTAATTCTTAAAAAATATGGTAAGGAATGGGAAGACAGACACTATAAGATTATTTATTAAAATTAAATATTTTTGCCATGAAAATGACATGTAGAACACTTTTATGTATAACATTACTAATAACATTTAATTCAGGGGCACTAAGAAAAACCGTTTTTTTTTTTTGATATTCAGTGATATTGCTTATATATAATTTTAAAAAAAAATATATTTTCTTTTATTTCACACTTGTTTTAAAATACATTTTTTATTTATACCTTGTTGTTATAATACACATGGCTATAGAGATGCCCTTTCAATATTTTGCATAGAAAAAGCGTTCGGTATTTTCAAGTTTTTTTTGGTGAAAATAATTTATGTTGTGTCTGTTTTTTTAAATTTAGAGAATTTCATTATACTTAAATGTTTTTCTATTAATATTCAGGTAAGAATCATTTACTTATTACTTTATTTTTATCAGTAGCACCGAGAATACACATTTTTAAAAATCTCATTTCCTTTACTCAAATCTCTAAATCAAAAACAAAATATACGCCACCCCACCTCTCCGTCATACATCTTAAGATCTAGCGACTTCTAGCGACTTTTGAACCTCTGTTTAGCGACATTTGCTCGTCATGAGTTGGCAACACTGAGTCTGTCAGTCTGTGATTATAATTTGTGAGTACGGGATTCGGCTTGTCGAAATATTGATAAGAAATAAGAATATCAACAGTCAGGTAAAATAATTCACAATTGTTGAAAATACGCAATGTTTCGTCATTCAAGTGCTATCTTTTCGTATAGTATGAATCTTGATTTTTTACTTAAAGTGTTGGTATAACTCCTTGAAATTAATGAAACCCTAGTTAATATAATGATACAATGTTAATAGTTTAACAAGTGATCAGGGGCCTTATCTCGAGATTTCAATGACAGAATTTGGTTCGATTTGTCAGGAATTTTTTGTATGGGGGACCAAGCGAAACCGAAACTTCGCTTGTTTGCATAGTATGGATGTCGTCGTTTTCGCCTTCAAAAACCAATCGTCCTTACCCCGTACATTTCCCTTAAAATGAATATTACGCGCGGGGATTTTCGTATAGTTTTTTTCCCCCAAGTAGATCATTTTACACGAATGTTATTTATCTGTTGTTTGGCATTTCGCTTCCGGGTTTTGCAACTGTCAAAGAGTTGTCGGTTTTTGTTTTCTTAGTTTTGAATCATGAAACAGTGAAACAATTATAATAAATGAATATATTTAGTATCAATATTGAGTGTAAAACCTAAAAACTACCGTTTTTTAACGAAGGTAAGTAGTGTCCTAAAATCATTCATTTTATTAATCATTTTATTGCACCATAACATTTCACTGATTGCTTTGCTAAAATGTCACTTCAAATGTCGTTTTACCGCTGTTGTCAAAGAATTAATTTATCTATCATATTGGATTTTATTGCATAAACAGAGTGAGCTTATTATGGTAAAATTAATGTTAACTTCTCCCTCTATACCTAATGTATAAACTGTGTTCCAAACAATTTTCAAGACATCAAAACTAAACTCCTACAAGTTAAAAGTTTAAAGACAGAAGTCTGTCATTGTACATTCTGATTTAAGGTGTTTCTTTTGTCTTGTCTGACAGCTTTAGGATAAGGAATGATCACTTCCATAATGGAGAGGCAGGGAGAAGAACCGATAGAGATGCTTTATGAAGCATCAATTACTTCACTACTCTCATCCAAAGTTTGAATGTATGCATGTGTATATGTAATGTTACTTTACAACACTGCCATAGATTCTAGACTTTCTCAGTCTGAATATGTGGTGGAGTCGGTTGAAGATGTGGACGTCCCTCTGTCAAAGGAATGGCAGTGTTTGGTGATCCTAATGCTACAAGCGTAAGGAATTTAATTATGTTGTGCATTGTTCAAAAGCGCAGCAAGACTGTTTATAGAACCTAGTTATGGATGCAGTGTTAATGTTAATATATTTTTTTAAATTTGTTTCTTTCATCTAGTATAACATAAAAAAACAGCCAACAGTTGCTTGTTTTTTTCATCTAATAAATATTGGTGTGAGTATGTATGTGTTAATAAAATTCTCATATATATATATATATATATATATATATATATATATATACATATATATATATATACATATATATATATATAAAAGGCAATGTTCGAATGGTTGTCCTCGATGGACTCAATAACTACTAGACCTTTTACATGCGGTTTTCAGATAAATGTACATCTTTGCCACGGCAGGCTTATAGCTCTTAAAATCTCCAATTTATTATGTAGAAAAAAAGTTAGTAGCGTAAATGTTTTTTTAATCGCTCACCAGGGTTGCATTAGTCGAGAATGCACATATAAAACATTTAAAGATGTTGTTTTTTTGTTTATAAAAAAAGTTTGTTTTTGAATGTTTACAAAAAACATTTGCTTTTTATGGATTCCAATCAGATTATTTCCTTAAATTCCTTACAATTTCTACCCATTTATTTCTTTTTACTGGATTTTTGGTAATACTAAAATCATATCAATTGACATTCGATACATTTTTGAAAATCTTACTCCTAACTAAAGTGCACCCCTGAGCAGAGTTTGACATTTGAATTGTTAACAGTTCTGGAATCCAACCATAAACAAGTACCTAGGTACCTACTTAAATTCAATATTTGAAAACAAATTATTTTAGGTTGTGGAATTCAAGGTACCTTCTTATCAATGAAAAGTTCCAACATCTTTTTTACATTTACGAAAGGCTTTTACTAAAGATTTTTTAGTAAAGTTTTTAAGTATGCTTAGTAATTAATCTTAAGAGGAAACTTTGTCAGACATTTTTTCATACAAACATATTCCCGTATTTTCTCTCTGGTTACACACTTGGCGTGCCCCTTTTGAAAAACTGTTTATTATGGGAACTAAAACCACCTAACCCCATAAAAACACATTTATCTGCAGTCTTTGGACGCACGATATACTAATATGATTATTTTTGAAAATGCAAAATTTACCGATATAGAAAATTTTATTCTCATACTCTCTCTAGAAAATAACAAAATCGGTTCAGTTTTGAGGTGCGGAAAACGGGACAGCGAAATGTCTATTTTATAATAATAATAATAATTATGGATATCTTATATAGCGCCATTTTCGGAAAATAATACCTCAAGGGCGCTTTACAAAGTGATTATATAAAGATATAAATTTAATTTTAACTTCAACATTTTAATTTAAGAAAAATAATGTACGTTTTCATATTACCTTTCCACCACATGCTAAGAATTTATTCAGATGATTTAGAGAACAAGTGGGTTTTAAGTTTCTTCCGAAATATCACTTCACTCTCACAGTTTCGGATTTCTGCTAGGAGAGCATTAGGCATGTCTATTCTAACAAAAGGTCTGACATGCTGTTGTCTTTTTCGTAGAGTATCGAGGAGGCAACTCCCAGACAATGACAGGAAAACAATGTTCGAATACCTATTGATCAAAATTCTCTGTCATCATAATTTATGTAAACCGAAACACAAAAATAATAATGTATACGTACATATCTAATTAGGATTAGATACAATAATTGATATCAAACTTTTGATTGTGCTCATTTAATCTATACATGAGTATGTACTTAAATCTAGCAATAGCAAAGCATTGCCGGGTTAAGCTCATATCCTATAAAATACCCGTACAATAATAATGATTAAAAAAATGAAAAAATCGTTTTAGAAAATCAGTATTTTTTTGTTTCTTAATTATCAAAAATTGAGCAACGTAAAAAACTTTCATATTTTAAAAAAATACAAATAATTCAAAATATAAAATTTAATGCGATAAGGGAAATGGGACATGACATTGGCAAAAGCATCGAATTTATTATGCAACGCCATTTTATTAAAAAAAATAATTATATACTTCAATTGCGAAAAAAAACATTTGGGGAGGGAGGGGGCATCGCCCGCTGCACTGTTGTTTTTTAAACATTTTCACAAAACAGCTTAATTTGTGAAACGGTGACTGTTATTGCCATTTTTATAAAAAACCAAAATTCCCATCTCTAGTACTGACCAATTCATAAATTTTATCTATCAAATTTTAGTAAATAATTTGGTTTAAAGCCATGAAACCATGTTACCAATTGCCACCAAATTGCTCAATTCGACTGCACTTCATAAAGAACCTCCAAGAAATATTTTTTTATGCCTCAAAGACTGAGGGTATGAAAATAACAGTGTTTAATTTAGTTTCAGACTTTACAAGAAGATGTATTATGTTATGGGGGCATATATAATATAGTAAGCGGTATCAGTCCTCACCATAAGCTGACATGGAGTCATACATCCGTTCACTTATTCTGAGTCACCTGGATAAATACATAAAAAACCTTAAATTTGAGGATGCTCAGGTAATTTCTTCTTCATTTTTAATATTATTTGTGAAACTGTTGGTTACTAATTAAAATCATTTTAACTTTTGCAATTTTTCGTATGGAAATTTATTTATTTTACATAACCCTTTTTTTTCTACGGGCACACTTGTGTCGAGGTATTCACTATTCAGATTTAAGGTTATTATAAACGAAAATATGAAACTGATTATTCATTTTAATATTTTTTTTATTGAAAAATGCAATTTTTACATTTATTTTCAACGGATATTTTACAAAACTTGGTTTGCGGAAACTTTACACTATATTGATCGTAACAAATACTATAATATAATTTAGGTCCTCTTCACAAAACTGTGTACAAAACAATGAATTATTTTAGGATTTTTTTTTATTGATTTATTTTTTAAAAGTTTTTTTTATCATGAGCAATCCAAAAGTTAAGGTCCTGGAGGGGGAGGTAGTCACAGATTTCTTAGAATCTGGCGCCACTCAACACCTCCCCTTTTGCCTTCCTTGCTTGGGCCTGCGACCCCCCAGGGAGTCACAACCCACAGCTTGAAAAAACACTGTTTTAGACAGCTGACAGATTGCCGAAAGTCTTAAGCATTTAAAGTTTTTATGAAAAGAATCCACAATAATTTCAATGTTCCTTATACAAATAATAAATTGCAAGTTCATTTTGTATTGTAAGTTAGTAAGCTCTGATCAAATATCGAAAAGCTGTGATATGAAAGTTATGAAATTCTTCAGCCATCAAATACTAAGACTTAGTGGGTACCATCAAATAATAATCAATAAGTATATACAGTAAACCACCCTATAATGTAAACTCGTATATGGTTTCCCCCTATAATGTTTGCGACAGTTTTTTTTCCTATAACGGTGGTCCTATGTATAACGCAGTAGGTCTGTGTGCCTTGACCTTGATATATGCGTTCAGCGGAGCTAACATTGATGACTCATCGGAACATCGCTGCTCTGTCCCAGGGATATTCACACGATACTGTAAGAGTCAAGTAATTTGCGCTGGTTAAAATGTAAAATTACAATTTTAAAATGTTAACCTGCTATAACGTTCCCCCGATAACGTCGTACCTATCTCAACGTTATAGGAGGGTTTGCTGTAAATGTCCTAAATTTAACTACAAATGTAAATCAGGAAACTAATATAAATATAAAAGTTTATACAAGTTAAACAAATTACTGCATAATATATAAAAAAAAACAACACACTATTATGTTTTTTCAATACCACATAATATCTATTAATGTCTTTATATTATAGGTTTCACTTTGGAAAGGTACTATGGCACTGTATAATTTGGAACTTAAACCCGACATCATCCAAGAATATCTGCAGTTTCCATTTCACCTATCTTCAGGACATATCCACGAATTAAACATTCAAGTTCCATTGATGAAAATGATTTCGGAACCAATTTTGGTTACAATAAACACAATAGGTATGATTAAATTTACAGATTTTTGCATAAGTACTCTCTGATACTGGTCGTTCTTTTTTGGGTTTCTTTTTAGATTTTTATTAGATTGCTTTTTAGTGTTTGAGATGTTTTGGTCACTTCTTACATGGTCAGAGATAAAAGCTTATGTTTATGGACTTGCAACTCCAAGACAAATAAGAAAACGGAGGTCAAATACATTATATTCTAATACAAAAAAATGAATGCACATGTTTTTTATTTCCCTACACAAGGTGGAGAACGGCTAAAGTGTGCCTCAAAATGTTCATCAACATCATCTCAATTTAACACAGCAGGTTTAAAATAGGTGGTGGACATCGCAAAACGTAGAGGCAGATTTGATTTATCCTGAGTCAGAGTTAAATAAAAAAACAAAACCAAGTATGGCCAGCAAAAATCATCTTAAAAATGGCTAGATTTGATGCCTAAGATGCCCAGCCACTAATTTCGACGAAATTCTAAAAGAATTTACATAGAAGGGTTATTTTTGTCAAGATGCATCATATGCTGGATATCTATAACTCGCGTAGTGTAGAATTCAATCTGCCTAAGATGAGTAGAAATGTTTTAATGAAGTTCTGAAGCTTGAAAAAAATTCTATCCACCGCCTGACCTGTGCATCTCCTATAAGTTTGGGAACATTGAGAAGGAGATAGTTGATGAGCTCGGAAATAGAAAGGAGCAGGCAAAGGAGGCTGAAGCTCATACCAAGAACTCTGCAAAATCATGCAAAAAGCAAAAATGTTATAATAGAGCAAATTAAACCTCGCTTTTATCAGAAACTTAAAAAAAATAAAAAAAATCTTATGATTTACCCAAATATTTCAATTTTAGTGGCCATTTTCAATGAGTTGTAAATAACTCACTATTTGAAAATGGAAATTAAGTTGTGGTAGAGTGGGGTGCGAACCTCGGACCTTTGATCTGAGTCCACAACACTAGCCACGGGACCACAACCCGATTCAAATTTAGAGCATAGAACTGAGACAAATTTATAGGTTTGTGAATCAAAAGGTCTTTGGAACACACTAATTTTTTTAAACACAAACTGTTTTAATGAATTTTAGAGGTATAAATAAAATAACTTTGTTTTATGAACCACTTTTTTATTGCCAACATCCAAAATATTTTAATGTAAATGAATATTCATTTCCCTTAGCCTTATTTTATTGAAACGATATTTGGTGTAGGTGTAAGAAGTTTGCAAATAAACAACATGGCAGACCAATCTCTTAATTGTGAGAGGATTGTCTTAAAAAGTTCCATAGTAGTTATAGTAGTTATGGGTAATTTTATTCAATTTGTAAATCTATTATATAGCAATCTGGAGCGTATGGCCGCAGTCTTAATTTGGAACTAACACTGTATTCCTTAAGACAAGATGATTGTACTGACCATGTGTATTTAATTGATCACAAATGTTTCTATGTTTTGTCATGACTGTGGTTTAATTGTAAAGAAACATGATTTTTTTGCTAAATTACTTTTAAAAAATTGAAAGTAAATATGCTAAACTGAAGAAAAATATATTTATAAATAGTTTCATGAAAGGGGTAGGTGCTTTCATTGTATATAGCTATACATTAACTATAAATGATTGAAAGAGCACTTAGATGAAGACCCAGGATCCGATCGAAGAGGAGGGCTGATTTACATTCGGATCCGTAGCTCATGTTGACCACCACCCTCAAGCATGAATATAAGAACTAACAAGGTTTATAATTTTAAAGAACGGGCAGAAATCAATACAACAATAATAATAATTGATATCTCTGATTCATAAAATATTAATCATTCCCCTTTTCGCATCTAATGGTGCAAAGTACACTGCATTGGTACACCGATCGCAGCGTATACGCTTCAGCTGCCAGTCTGGGGACTAAAAATATTACCATCGGTAAATTTGCAAAGAACTTCATTATAATTTACATTTTGCTTTTTTATTAATACTAATATTTAAAAATTTTAAATCAATGTTTATATTGAGATAGCTAAAAATTATAGTGATTAAAGTGTTGGAACTGAATTTCTAAATGACAGCTAACTCAATACGAGAACTTGGTAGTAAATTTGACTCATGTGACAACTTGTGTGCAAACGGTGCCGTACAATATGAATTATGTGAACTTTTTTGTAAATTATAAATAAAGGTTTCGTAAATATTATTAAAAATCACATATATATTGTTTAAAACTCATAAATAATAGAGTTTTTCTTATTATATATGTCTTTCATTGAAAATAAAATATTTTTTTCTTGTTTTCTCGAAACATCGTACTCGTCGCAAGTCATATTTTACGTGCAGCGACGATATAATATCATTTACGTCATCTCAAACACAGAAGTAGAGCATAATATTATCCAGTTTTAAAAATATATGCTTGCATGACATGCTGTTTTTTATGTTATGCTGTATGTCTTTAAATATTTAATTCTTTCAATTTTATTGCAGAATGTGTGTTAACATTGCAAACCATTGCCATAAAAAGGAGCGCTCAAGTGATAAACGAAGAGTAAGATAATCTTGTATCTAATTATATTTTGGTTTTTATTTACCTAATCAAATTAAAATAAATATATATATTTGTAATGATTATTTTGTGAGAAAAAAGCTGCATTTAAAAGGAAAGTTTTTTTTTCATTCAGAATACATTTACAGATAACCTGTTGAGTATGAGGGATACGTTACTGACAAATTCGTACTCAACAAATTTCGTACTCGACGGCTGTCACCTATATTTGAATTAAAAAACATTTTTAATAATTAAAACTAACTTTATTTATTCAATTAAATAATAAATTTAATTTCAAATGTTAATTTCTAAAAAGATTTTAAATTAGTTTGTTTCCTCATTTTTTTTTTGCATGTACTCTTTTATATGTATTTTTTGGTATTTTTTATGTTCATCTAATCTGTAATAAATTTATTTTCATTTGGTGTATTTATTTTTCAATGAGTTAATGTTTTGTTTTGAAAAAAAAACAAACAAAAAACTTAAAATTTTTTTTATCTATTTTTTTTCTTTCAGAGCAATAATTTTCTTATTTTTCAAATCTTCAATCCATTTTAGCGAGCCAAAGATGATTTTTAAGGAGATTTTTTTGCTTTTCTTATTGCCTAATACAACTTTTGAGACCTATTACACCAAAAACAAAAATAGTATATTTTTTTTGTATGGAGCGTGTCACACCCTCTTCTATATGCCTCGGTATAGCAAAGAACACCCCTGAAGGTAACAAATAAGAGTTTTTATTGAGGGGTAGTATTTCGCTTACATATACCGAGGTTTTCTATTCTGGCTAGGTATTAAAGGCCTTAGTGAGGGCTGCTAAGTTCCAATGATGTCCGTAACAAGCACTATTACATTGTTTTGGAAGCAACTCCACTATGAGAACTGGTGTCAATTCCTGAGAAGTAATCGATATTGTTTTCAGTGTTTAAATTACCACTGTTCCTCCGGTGTGTTTCGCTAAATCCAGCTATAGTTAGTGTATTCCTTGACATCTTATTTCTGAAAATTCCAAGTTTTCCAGCTCGCAGAAGTCTTCGAACGTTCCAGGTTCTAATGCGCATTTCTTTCCTTAATTTTATTTTGCTTCCAGTCGTACAGTTTCAACAGGGAGCCCGGTTGCTCACGCACCTGTGGCCGGTAGCCAATTTCACAACACGCGTCCCAGACATGACACGGCGCCGATCGTCGGTCGGATCACATGACATCTGTTCCTCTTTGTTTTACCGCCATGACTTTCTTGAGAGGGATCAATGTATATATAACTCAATGTTGGCTATACTGGTGCATCAGTAACGTAGCTCTTTTACCATCGATATGTTCTATATCTTTATGATAGCTTTTATACATTGTAGATAAAAAAAATATTGAAATAACTGAAATTATTTTCTTCCCGTAGAAATGCAGCGGAAGGGCTTCAATATGTACTTCTTAACAGAATCATTAATAACACAACTATAAAATGTAACAATCTTATACTTAAATATGTTGAAGACGATATTGTAGTTTCCATCAATATTAAACATGTATCCATGGAGAGTACTAATGATAAATGGGAACCTGCATTTTCTGGTTAGTACAGATTTATTACAACATTAATCATTAAGGATATATAAAAAATATCATCATCATTCTCATATCCCCACCCGGTGCATAGGGCACTGCATTGGTTCTCCAAGTATCAGGATTATTTTGATTATTTAGAAGGTAAGATAATTAGTCTTGCCTTTGGTGCCAGTCTAGGGATAGTGAAATATTGCAGTGTAGAATCACCTTTTAAACATATTTCACTCAGGCCCTTACAGGAATCGAACCCAGGACTTGAGCATGGTAGGCGATCACGCCAACTACTACACTATGAGGACGACTTATCACCGCTTGATTTTTTTTTCAGGATTTTTATCTGAGTAGCCATCGAGTCGAAAACACTTCCGGATTCTGGTTCTATTTTACACACAGAACTGTATTCTTCATTTTCCTGGACACAGAAAATATATATACACTTATTAAAAATATGTTGTGTCAATTTAAAAAACACCATGGCCATTCCATTAGTTTATTAAAAATTTATTGTTTTTTTTTTTTTTTCATATTGAAAATGTGTAACCTTCCATTTTTTGATAAAGAATTTTAACACGGGCGTCAGGCCGGTAAATTGCACGCTTGAAATAATTAAGATAGAGCTGTTTGCTTTTAATAACATATTCTGTTTGGAACCTTGAATTCTTTAAAGAAAAAAAGCAAAATAAACTCAAAATTTTGGTTTTTTAGGTACATCTCGACTTTGGCTTATCCCAGACAAATATTGTTAACTACAAAAATAAAGAGCGCTATTTAAGCTATAATTAATTTACCAAATTTTTTGCTAAAATGTATAATTTATAAAATAGATCAACAAATTCCCACTAGGCCGCTCACGCGTTTCGCCGGGGACCTCGCTGTCGCTTGCTTTTTTTCTCTTTTTTTTTTTATATGGGAGTTGCATTATTTTTTACCTTGCTTATAATATACAAGGTTTATATCTCAAATATAGGATTTTTCTGCTATTTTACTTTATTTTAGCTAAATTGTTGGATTCAGGAAGGATATTCCAATGTGGGCCAATCAGGTACTTCTCAGCATTTGCTCATGTGGAGAAGAAACCACTTAAAACTCTTGAGGAGAAATCGGCCTGTTGACAGTTGTCAACAGGCCTTCCGTTCCACTAGAAGAGTGTTCGGTATTTTGTTCCCTACTTTGGTTTATTTTACCAATTGCCTGCACTATATTGATCATGTATGATACTACCTCTCATGTGAGTTCTTTATTACCCATCACCGATGGGATGTTGCAAAGATCTTTACCCAGGTCTCTGCCTCGCGCCTCCAGCTGTTGTCTTTGAAAGCTGAAAAAGGGGCAATGCATCAACAAGTGAGGGACATCTTGAGGAGTTTCATCGTCACATGGGCAGCTGTCGATCTCGGAGAGCTTAAAGCGATACAGGTAGCTCATGAACCCACCGTGACCCGTGAAAATCTGGGTGAGCTCGTAGCCAGTTTTCTGCATTCTCCTGAAATCACAGGCATGGAAAATTGTAGGGAAAAACATTTTAGTAATACTTCTGGTAGGTTCACTCGAAAACGATCGTTCCAGAGTTGAAGGGTCCTGCTTCTTATTTTCTTTTTGGAAAAGCTGAGCGGGAAATCGGCGAAATTGGCGAAATCGGGGGCTGTCTTCTTGAGTGTAACTTCCCGAGCTTTTTCGTCAGCCTTTTTGCCAAGGATTTCGCAGTGTCCCCTCATCCAGCCGATGTACACGTCCCGGTGTCTGCATCGCGGCTTCTGGATATCTGATCTGATGTCCATTACAATAAGGTAGGTTACATAGACGGCCTACTACAACATTACATTTAATTGAATTATTTGCATTTTTTCACAGCTGAAAAAAGCAGGGCATATACCGTGTCATTGTCACTCGGCCGGGCATTAGTGAAAGAAGAAGAAAGAAATTTTAAACTTAACAAAACGCATCTCTTTTGTCACCTCCTCCATAAAGCCACAATAAGTCATACGTTGACAATTCAATTAAGTGGATGTACTGTTTCTAAATCAAGTACTATTACAGATTCTAATCCAGATGCCTTGCGTTTATCAAAAGGTGCTATTGGTTGTAATTCAATTGCTTGTAATGTTATTGTGGAAGGGAGATGGAGACGGGTAGCGAGCAAGCGATAGCAAGGTCCGCGGCGTGGCGCGTGCGCTGTCTAGTGCGAATTCGTTTATCTATATTATAAACTATACATTTTAGCAAAAAGTTTAGTAACAATGAATTGTAGCTTAAATAGTGCTTTTTATTTTTGTACTCAACAATATCTGTCTGGGATAAATCAAAGTCAAGATATGCTCAAAAAACCAAAACTTTGAGCATATTTTGTATTTTTTTAAAACTTCCACTAAGAATTCAAAGTCCCAAACAGAACATGTTATTCAACTCACAGCTCTATCTAACACACTAGTTATTAAAACTCCTTGAATTATTTCTATGCGAAACTCCCCGACGTCTGGATTATTTAGCATATTCTTGAAGTGTTGAAATGTTTTCAAAGTTTTTATTTTTATAGATAGGACTTCTACAGATTTGCATGTAAGAAAGCTCATAAAGCTAAGTGGTTTGACACTTTGTTTGGATAAAAGAAACTCATCTGGAAAAATCAATACATATCTTGAACCTCTGTTGTATCGGTGTGAATTAATGATTCGGTAAGTTGTGCTACATACATGATATTAAAATTGCATAAAAATATTTGTTTGATTTTTCAAATTGGTAATTATTTAATTTTCTTGTTCATTAAATTACTTGAATCACCTTCTAACGGGCATCTTTAGACTGCTGAACAATGTTAAAATCTTTTATCCTTTTCTCAATTCACTCCTTTATTTTAACTTCTTTATTATTTATTTATTTATGGAGTTATTTAGTACGTTATAATAAAATATATTCATATCTTTTAATACAATCAGGAAGACAGGACCGACTGAATTTGCTCGTCATAAGCATTACTTGTTAGGTCATAGGAAGGTTTTTTAAATCCAATCACCAATGCATACTTTTGAAAATTATAATAAATGCTCACAAACATACCACTTTCTAAATATTAATTGCAGATAAATAAACATTCATATTTTGTCTTTTTAATGATATATTATTGGATATAGTGTGTATTTAATAAAACCAAAGTTTATTATTATTTATCTAATAATGGAAAACTAAAAAGTGAAATATGAAAATAAATTGATTACCCTTTCAGGATCGATAGATGTTACGACAATTTGACAAACTCAAAACCGATGTACATCAGGTGTTTTATTAGCAGTCCAGTGTAAGTTTTGACTATACCATGCATTCTCTGTACATTCAGTTTGGTAGATCAAGTTACAAAGAATGATTTTTATTTGAATATTTTTATTGTGGAAATGATGTTAGAAAAATTAGCTATTATTTTCCTAAAAATGCACTATGCTCTAATGAAGTGGACCCGGCTATATATCTATATAAATATGTATCTTTTATTTCATCAAATTCAGCTATTATAGACTGGCATATAACGTAAGGTCGATGTTAAAATATAAACACAGGAGTGTGATTAAATTGAAGTAAACGTATTGCGAACTCCTTATAACGGACATGTCGTTTGCTTTTTAAAGCTATTTCTTCCCCTCTACTGCGGTTATATCGTCCGCCCATCTCTTCTGAGGTCTTCCAATGCCTCTCTCATTCTCCCAAAGTCTCCATTTCAGAATTCTAGGAGTCCATCTTGTGGCATCCTGCGATGCTACTTCCCCCTACCCATTGCCATATTAACTTCACTACTCGATCCAAGACATCCACCACTTGAATTATTCTGCGTTTTTTGTGTTTTATAATTTCAACAAGTTTTACATAAATTATCTAAATATAAAAAATGGTATTTTTTGTGGCGATTTTAACATACATTTATTAGATAACACATGTTTAGCTATTAAAATCAAGTTTATTTCAATCTTTTAATCTAGAATAACTAACAGTAGTGCCACATGTATTGATAATATTTTCACTGACATTGTACTAATACGTAAATCAATAATTAGTAAATTGGACTCTGATCATTGTGGTCAGCTAATACAAATTGGAAGTTGTGATAGAAAAGATGTCAAAAGAAAACTCTCAAATCCCCGTTTTGAGAAATCATGCACTTAAGTTTTGTTCCAATTTTACTCTTTTATATCTTATTTAAATAAAGTAAGATGTTAAGTGCTCATTTAAAAACATGTTTTTAATTTATCCATTTCTTAATTTTATATTAAGGAAATATTGAGTTATTAAAGCTTTTAGCCTGAATAAAATACCAGGTATACGACTTAACCTTAAATTTATTTTTAAAACTACAGATATATGATATTTAAAATGAGTATAAGTGTATTTTTCCAGTTTGTAAAGCATTAAAAACTTTACAAAATTTCATGAAGTCAAATCCGCATATTTTCGAGTTAACGTTTTTTGCCAGTATACTCACGATATATACCGCTAACTTTAGAACGCTTGAAAAATATGAGATTCAATTTAAAAACGAAACTTCCTTTTATTCCATGTAATGAATTTCCAAATAGTATATTTAATTCTTTTTTTAAATCATTCCTTGATGAATTTAATTACATTTTTACTCGAAAGACAATTTCAATAACTAACAGTCCAGTTTTTAGTGAGAAGGCAACAGTTGGTATACATATTTGTAGGCAAACACTATGAAATTTATAATGAAGGACAATATAATGGTTGTAATGAATTTAAAGCGCATATTAAAAGATATTCAAATATGTTTAAAACAGTTTGCGGATTAGCTAAATTTCGTTATTTAAATTCCAAAATCAAGAATAGTTCTAACAAAATAAAATTGACGTAGAGCATAATTAATATTGAAACTGGAAAAACAAAAACCCGAAATAATGAATTCACTTAATTATTGAAAATAAATCTATTAACCTTGACTCAGATGTAGCTATAGCTTCTGAAAAATTCTTTGCTAATATTCCAATCTTTTTAACTAAATCTATAAACTCCTCCACCATCACACCAGAGTTGTTCTAGAATGTAATGTGAATTTTAAATTTGATTATGTTAGTAGCAATGTCATAATAAAAGCATTTAAAATGATAAATTTCAAAAAAACTGCTGACCTATGGAATAACTCTGTTACCGTTATAAAGCCATTAATTGATATCATCGTTCCAGAATTAGCTATAATTTTTAATAAGAGTATTGATCATGGCGTGTTTCCTGACCTTTTGGAACATAGTAAAATAACGCCCTAATTTAAATCTGGTAGTGCCTCTGACCCTTTTAATTATAGACCAATTTCTGTTTTACCCACATTTAGTAAAATCTACAAAAAAATATTTTAAATCAACTTCAAAAACACTTTTCGCTCAATGATCTATTACATAAAAAACAATTCGGCTTTATACAGGGTCAATCGACAACCGATGCTGGTGTTGCGTTAATTAAACATATCTTCGATGCCTGAGAAGAGTCACATGGTGTCATTGGCATATTTTGTGATTTGTTCAAGGCATTTGACTGTGTTCGGCATGCTACATTGGTCAGGAAATTTTACCACTATAGAATTAGAGGTTCTGCATTAAATCTTCTTTATTCATACTTAAGTGATAGAATCCAGAGGGTGAATGTAGCTGGTACGCGGTCTCAAGGATCAACTGTTACAATAGGTGTACCACAAGGTTCCATATTAGGACCTTTCCTATTCCTCGTCTATTTTAATGACTTACCTCATCTTGTAAATAAAAATCAGGAGATCGTATTTGCAGATGATACGCGATTCTCTTCAAAGTAAAACGACACAAATCGGCTATTGACGACATAAACAATTCTCTCTCCTTGGAGACCTTGGTGCACCTTGGTGCTGAATTGCAATTGGTGCTGAGCACCTTGGTGCTGAATTGGTTTGATTCTAACAATTTATTATTAAACGAAAAAAAGACTAAATGTATTAGATTTGTGATTTAATTTAAATCTTAAAGACAAAGAACTGACTCTTGTGGATGCTTTTATTTTAGATTCTAAGCTTCAATGGGGTCCACATATAGCTAATTTATCGAACATACTTAGTTCTGCAGCCTACGCTGTTAAAAAGATTTGACATCTTACTAATGTAGAAACAGCTAGATTGGTATACTTCAGTTGCTTCCACAGCGTTATGTCTTACGGTATACTGCTGTGGGGAAGTGCTGTAGATGTTTATTCTGTTTTTGTGCTGCAGAAGAGAGCTGTTCGAGCAATTTACAATATGAGTCCCTGAGAATCGCTTAAGAGATATGTTAAAAAAATTAATATATTGATAGTCACATGTCAATATATTTATGAAAACTTGATGTATGTACATAAACATATTGTTGATTTTAGAAGAAACAGAGATTTCCATTGGTTTAACACTAGAAATAAAGATATACTAGTTGTGCCCACTACTAGACTGCAAAAAATTAATAATTCTTTTGCTTCAAACTGCATACGATTCTACAATATGGTACCTCTTAAAACTCAGGCTTTGCCAACAATTTTTTTTAAAGATTTTGACAAGCACAGCCCGCTTAGAAAGAGCTACTATAGAGTCGAAGAATATTTGCAGGACTAGACAGCTTGGCATTAGATTTGGTATTATTGATTTTAATTAATTGATTTTAGTTTGTTGATTTAAATTATGTTGTTTCAAATTTATTCGTTTGAAAGGTTAATTTTCTAAGCATTGATTTATATTTTATAGTTATAATTTTATTGACAATTATAAGAGGTTCGATGAATCATATGTAAAGAGTAATCATAATAAAAAATTACCATCGATATTCTTTTAATTTAAAATCCTTTGTTGATTCTTTGTTTCCAGGTTAGAGATCAGCATATCGTCCCAGCAAATAACTATGCTCATGCGTATAATTGCTTTATTTTGGGCATTAAAGAAAAAACACGTGCAGTTATCTTATTCTCACCCAGAAGTTAGTTGGGACACAATTGTAACACCAGAAACCTGTAAATATAATTTTTAAAACTGTTATTAGTGTATTAAGTATTATCTAATATGTAATTAATGTCAATCATCATGTAATTTTACAATTTCTTAATACGCATTATTTTTATTATACTACATGAATTTTTTTTATTGAATGAGGAAGTTTAGTGGTTTAAAAAAAATAAAATATTTGTTAATAGGCCAATCGAACGAAGCCAAAAAATTATATATTGCAAAAAAAAATATATTTTTATGTATCCTATTATAATCACTATATTTGTCACTATTGACTAAGTTTTGTGATTTTCTATTGATTGTTGAACTGACGTTTATTGTACAAACTGCTGACTTGCAGGCATTCTAGATCATTCGACATGATTGGATTAGTTTGGAACGTCTTTGTCATTAAATTCTGAAAAACGTTGAAAATCATCGCTTCTCTGGAAATCAAAAATCTGTTGCCGGTTAAAATCATAATCGCCTATGATTGCCACAACATAATGGCTCTATAATTTATTGGCTTTTGCAAATATGTGGTCATATAAACATCTGACGTTGAAAAGTAGTTCATTCTTATTAATTTGTTAATACATTTTTGAGATACTTCGTCGTACAATTAAATGCTCTAATTTTTACATCCAGTTTCCTTAGCACTGACTTCCTCATTAATTAGAATATTCCCACTATTTATTTTTTAAATTAAAATTGTCCTCATTGGGATGGCACTTTATAAGGATAAACTTAATTATATATGTGTATTATAGCTAATTTTACTATCAAGAAGACTGATTTTACTTGGTTTTCATGCTAAATCTACCCTCATGTGCCTTCTTTACTATGTCCTGAAAGTTTCAATATCATTTAAAATAACTGGATGATCACAAGTTTATACATTTTTATAAAGATGTTGGCCATCATCATCGTTCCCTTTCCGCACCTAATGGTGCAAAGGGCACTGCATTGGTACACCAATCGCAGCATATTTGATCATTTTTGTTACATGAAGGCAAGATAATCAGTCTAACGCTTCAGGTACCATCTCCTGGTGAGAACACAAAAATTAAATGTGATTTTTCTCAAAAAACCGAATAATCGGTAGGGTGCCAACCTGATCCTCCTTAGATCTACAGATTTTTGTTGAAATCTACTGATCTACTGAGTTCGATCCAAATTCTACCGATTTTTAAACATTTAAATTTTTTCCAAAGATTTTTTAAACTTTTTATTCGACCCCAAAATAGGCAATCAACTTATAAATGAATTAACCAAATACTCACTTTTTTCGTTTTCTCAAAAAAGCTACTTTTTCTGCCTGTCTGTTATTATTTTTATTTTTAAAAAATTACACCACAACATACCCGGAGGCCCAATTACAGTGGTGAATTGTAGCCCAGAATAGTCAGGCTTGAGAAAAATCACATTTTGAATTTTTGAATTCTCAAAATTATTACTCACAATTATTCTCAAATTTATTACTCTATTTCAACGATTAGTAGTTATTATTTTATTATCAAGCTTAAAATTATGATAAATGTAAATACACAAATTATTGTGATCTCATTGAAAATCGAACCCCTTACTCATTTGTCTTTGAAGTTTAGTATGAAAAATAAAGGATGAAATTTTACATGTTTCAACAGAAATCAACCCTATATGGAACAAATAATGAAAATAGAGACCACGAATAATACTATTGTATATAACAAACATACCTTTTATCATTTATTTCTTTAATTTCTGCATTACAAAGTCAAATTACTTTTATGTTTAAATATGACCACAGTTCACTATATTTTCACGTCATAAGCAAACTAACACAAAGTAAATGAGCAATCACATCGCGTTTACTATGTAAATCCCAAATAAATTATATAAAATTGAATTTTAACGGTTATTTTAGGCATTATGCACACAAACATAACTTCAAATGATTTGACAGCACGTTCCTTACTGTCGCACCAGTTCGGTGATGAGAGACAGCGTTTTACAAAATGATTTAGGACGCATGTGTATTCCACCAGTCCGGTGATGTGAGAGACAGCGCTTAATAAAACAATTTAGGACGCATGTGTATTATAAGTGAATTGTAGAACATCACACGGCACCATGAAATAACATAGGGTGGTTTCATCAATAATTATGTTTTGAATTATTTAATTTATCAATAGGCAGGTAAAAACACGAAACAGTACAGCATGAGGCTGACTAATCTCCACTCGATTTCTTTTAGCGAAATTTTCACCCTCGAGTAGAAACTAAATAAATAAAACCAAAAAAGAAAATAATGAACCCACCCTAATTTTACCGGACCAAGTGGATCATTTTTAGAATACTTTGCACACTTTGTACGTCAGGAGGTATTGAGTTAGTTGGAGAAAATGTTGAATTTTTCAAAAGAAAATTGAATTTTTCAAGAGAAAGGTGAATTTTTCAAGAGAAAGGTGAATTTCTCCCAATCGGCTTTTTAAAAATTATATTTTAGAAGTTTAGAGGGACTGAGAGCTTTAACATGGTTGCGAACATACTGAAGTATGATTGGAAAGTGGTCACTAGAGTGAGGGTCATCAAGAATGTTCCAAGTTGTTGAGAAAGCTAAATTATGAGAACAAAGGAATGTGTCAACAGCACTAGGTTTTTGGGACAGAGAGCTTATCCTAGTGAGAGAGCTATTATTAAGAATACATAAATTATTTTCATCTGCAAAATTCAATAAACTATTACCAATGCGATCCGAGAAAGCACTACCCCAGCTAAGAGAATGTGAATTAAAATCACGGAAAATACGGACCGGAATGTTGAGAATACAAGTCATTATTATATAAGTATACAAGAATTATGTTATTCCACAGGGAAAGGTCAAAAGAAGAGTTAGGAGGAATGTAAACAGGTACATCAGCCACTTCTTCAATAATAACACCTGTTATTTGGAAATATAAGATTTGTGGAAGATTTACTTGGGAAAATAAAATACGATTTTTGATATGCAAGGCCGAGCCTCCCTTACCACCTAAGCGGTCATGTCGAACACAGCTGTAGCCAGTAATTCTAAAATTGAAATCAGGTTTGAACCATGTTTCGGACAGAGCCGCTATATCAATATCTTCACCTTTTAATAGGGAAATCTGATCAATTTTATCGAATATAGCACTGCGGGTATTCCATTGTAAAATATTAAGAGTTTTGTGCTGCATAATGGAAGATTTGTTGGGTGATCGGCCTACCCTGGGGAAGATCCGAGTCGCGGTTGATATTGTTCAAGTCAGTATGAAGTTGTTTTGTAAGTTGATAAATTGTTTTGGCGGCGTCGTTCGGTATTAGGGATGGATTTACTATAATAGACGTAATAAGGGCAATTAGACTTGCCAGACTTTGTGAGACATCTTTAGTGTCTAATGGGGGAGAGGATTCACGATGATGGAGGGCACAGCCATTAGGGCTACTATAAGGAGATTGATTAGACACAGAAGTAAGTGGATTTGGAAATATTTGAAGACGCAGTTGTTCAAGAGATTTTTTTTTTATAAACTGTTTTTCTAAACGTCACAGTTTTTTGTGGGGATTGGGAATAGCTACTTAACTTTTAGATTGCAAGTTTTCCAGTTTTGAGAGATTCAGAATAAGATTTTCCTTTGTTATAAGTCATTTTCGACGCTTCAAAATAGGAAATGTTTTGTTTGGACATATTTAAAAATATATATATTTTGTCTAAAAAATTCCAGACAAACTTTGTTAGTAGCCGTGTGACTACCAGAGCAATTTACACAGAAACTAGTTTCAATTTGAGTCATGAAAGATTCTCCAAGATGTCCATCTCCGCATTTGTAGCAGTGAGGGTCGGATCTACAGAGGTTCTTAAATTGGCCAAAATGGAGACACTTAAAACATTGTATTGTTGGAAAAATATAATTTTCGACAGCCATTGAGAAAAAAAAAGAAAATACCTTTTCAGAAAGGGACTGTCCTTGAAATGTGAGGACTAGAGTTTGGGTAATAGTCATACAATGTAATAGTTGTAGAATCTGGAAAATATACCTTTCCCGAAAGCCGTCTACTTTTTATTATTTTACCACAATTGTCTGGAAGCTCAATATTATTTGAAATCTTTTCGTGAGTCCATTCAGCGGAAATTCTCCTGCCGAGACTCATACGAGAAACCATGAAAAATGGAATAAATGATTATTAGTTTAGTTGACTGAGCACTGAATTATTGACAAAATTATTTGCTCACAAAAAGTTTTTAAATCCAATGGATATTTTATTGTGGCCTATCTTGTTTATGCCCCCTCTGGTAACATCTGTAACACAATTAGCATGAAGCTGTTTTCCAACCTCTATGCAGTTTATGGTGACTGCAGAATTTTCCAAAACATTCCTTTGAACATGAACCAGAAATGGTGCACAATCTCTATCAGTGTAATACGTTTGTTGTGTGTAAGATTCTTCCGATGGAGCAAAATTTACGCTTGGGATGACATATCCCTCCAAAGTATGTTTAGAATTTAAGTTTGCCGACTTTGAGGGAAGAGCTTCCCCTAGAAAATTGTTTTTTTTTTTTTTTATCCTTGGACGTTTGTTTCTCGGTTTGGATTTTAGAATTGGGGATTTAATCCCGTCGTCCAAATAATTTTTAAAAGGATCATTAGATCAATGTGAATTCCATCAGGGGATCTAGAGGTTTCTCATTTCCATCCGTTTTTAATTATAACAAAAATAAAAAAAAGTTAAAATTAATGGGTGAATAAAGTTCTCTCTGAATTAAAAAAAAAAAACGAAGCATGTTTAAAAATATATATGCAAAGGATACTGATGCACCAAAATAAATTATTATCACCATTTTTAAAGAACACTTAAAAATATTAAAAAAACACTAAAAGCTGACAAGAACTTTGACAGAATGATGTCAACCACTATTCACAGTTGTTGTTGAAATTCCAATAATAATCTTCCCATAATTATAACTACCATTTTTTTTATTTCTGAGAATCTGTTGTCTGGATGTGAAACACTGATCATGTTAGCAGATGTATTTTAGGTGTACTTGTTATTCAGTCAGATTGAATATATTTAATGTTATTTTATTTTTATGTCGGCATATTAAATTTATTTTAGTGATTTTACACGTAACAAATATCTGGTTTATTTATTTTGTCTTTAGATGGTAAGAATTTTATTAGAATATTTTGGAAAAGAAATAAGTTCAAAGTTTTTTCCGATACAACAGTTTTACAATTTCCTAAGTTTTGAGTCAAGGAGCACAGTTTAACCGCAAACAGATTTTACACCCCCCACAAACAAATTGTTTTGATTGGACTTTGATGCCATGAATAACATATTTTTAAAATTATTTTAGGATCTTATTAAAACTAAAATAAAACATTATGTTTACATTACTATTGACGTATATCTGAATTTTAGATATCTTACAAAGTTCAACATGGTCTGATTGGGCGTTATCTGTAATGCAATCTCTTTTCTTCATGGGTGACGACAACACATTATGTCCGAATATGGAAACCGTTTTGCTGTTTGGAATCCATTTGGAATATGTATGTATGAATTTCAAAGTGAGTATCCTAGTGAACAATCATAATTAAAATTGAATAATTAATTGGTTTGTAAACTTTAAACATATGTGTTTTTAGGTACCCAAGAATACGGGTGAAAGTGGCGGACTTATGGGGAAAAAGATTGATCATCCAATTATCCTTTCCTTGCAACTGATTTCACTGCTAAGTGAAGCATCTATACGCCTTAAAAGATTCTGCATGCGCACGGGTATTCGAAAACTTATGCTTTTGCGTAATGGAAACGATCAAACAGAGGTAAACATTCATCAATGAAAAAAAAAATTTTTTTTCATATTATTTGAAATACTTTTCCACCTCAAAAAATTATAATTAAGGTAGTAAAAAATGGAAATGTACAAAGATCCTTTATGTGCGGAGTTGAATGCACAGATCAAATTTTTGAGTTATGGATGCTACTAAAAAGTTTTTATTTGAAATATTTTCCGTGCAGTATTTATGTAATTTTTTTTAATGTTTTTTTTTCTTTGTCACATTCATGCTGTCGTTTTCAAATATCATTACAAGTAATTTACAATTTTAAAAAATATAGATTATAAAAAAAAAATTCACACCAAATATGAAAGTTGTGGCGGGACCTTGGTTCATTGAGTTGTGAGTTGGGTATCAGCGTAGTTACTAAAGATATAAATGATTTGTCTGATGGATCTTAAAACAATAATGCTATTTATTTAGAATGCATAATGATGGGGTTAGAATTGAAAGGACTGTTGCAATCTGGAGGGAGGGAGTGACCCTTATTTATTACCGCATATTTTCTTATGCTGGTAGGGTAAAAGTAATACCTAATTAAAAAAAAAAACATTATCATTTGAAATATGTACTTTTTTTAAGGAATGTTGTGGAAAAGCATACATTAAGTCATTGACGGAAATTATTAAAGACGGAAATCCTCCGTTGCCTGTTGAGTATGATGACGCATCTGTTATAGAGACCATATCTGATGCTGACATGTGCAATATCTGCCCTGCTGTATCAATTTCCTATGTTTATCACCTAACCTTGCCTGAAGAATTTGATATCACGAAAAGCAAGATTAGTTCTAATCTTGAGTACAGGTAATGTTTTTGTCTATTTTCTTATTAGTTTATATTTAAATACTGAATGAATATGAAGTTTTTTGGTATTCTGATTATTTCTAGGAATCAACATGAAATCTGTACCTCAGAGGTATAGAATTCTATTCGCCATTTGTTGTTTTTTTAGGAGAAGTAAAAAACGATATTTATAATGCAATTGCATACCAAATTTCTTTTGTTTTTATTATATTATTATTAAAATATTTTTAATTAAATATTTTTTAACAATGTTTGAGTGTGTCCTACCTGTATGAACTACCTGGTAAAAGAAGAAGTATAAAAAATGGAAAATTGTTTTCAGGCGTTGCCTAGTAGGTGATTTGGTTCAGCCGGATGAATCTCACCCACGTGATAAAGGTTTCAGCTCTTTTACTTCACAAAAGTCAACAGATGGAAGAGTTGAGGAAATGTGGATGTTCAAACATAGGCAGAATGGTGAATGTTACACAGTGTGTAAAGTGGCCACTTGAACCAGCCAATGACAGGTCATAAGCCCCGTAAATGCCTAGACTTCCATATTCCCTTCTCAAAAATGTTTTCCCTCTCTGTTGAAATAAATTTAAATATTTTTCAAATATAGTTACACCATATGATCAAAAGTAAACAGGAATTTCTAATTTGAAATGCCCGCGCTGCACCAATCGTTTTTTTTTGTCAGTCACATTGGCAGCACTGTATTTTACAATCTGTCAAACTTTGACGGCTATTGGATGTTCAATATTCTGTCAGCGTCTGTTTGAGTGAGTCGAAAAGTTGCTGTGTGTCGGTTTTTACAATGGATGAAAAATTGGAACAACGAGCATGCCTCAAATCTTGTGTTGCTAATTAAATTTCGTATGCCGAATCATTGAAAATGTTGAATAAACCTTTGGAAAATTAAGTATGTCAAAAACACAGGCATACGAATGGTATAAAAGGTTCAAAGACGTTTGCGAATGCTTTGATAATGATAAACATACTGGACATCCAACAACGTCAGTTACCGAAGAAAACATCGAATCGGCAAAGCAAATCATGTTGAATAATTGATGTGTACCAATCCGCGAGCTTGCTGTGTTGTTGAGCATCTTATATGGATCGGCAGATCATATTTTGACCGATGTTTTGGGTGTGAAATGCGTCGCTGCCCCCCTCGTTCCAAAAACACTGAATTTGTGGATTCACAATTCAATTCAACAAATGAATGGATACTTCGTGCATTATACACCACGATAATACGCCATCTCATACAGAGTGATTATTTCGGAGTTTTTGTTCAAAAATTTTACTAATGTCATCAGCCAAGCACCGTATTTTCCAGACCGGGCGCTGTCTGACTTTTTTCTTTTCCCAAGACTAAAATTGCTATAAAGAGGAACGCGCTTTGAGACGATCGATGCCATAAAAGAGAATTCGCTGCTAGAGCTAAAGACCATACCTTTGCAGGCCTATGAAAAGCGCATGGACAATTGGATTAAGTGTTGGCATCAATGTACTGTCGCAAATGGCGAGTATTTTGAAGGGAATAGTAAAAAAAAATATTAAAAATTGAAATTTTGTATTTTTTTTGCCAAATTCCTGCCTATTTTGGATCATAAGATATAATTTATAAGACCAAAGGCATAATTTTACAATTTTCAAATTGTTTGCATGGATTATTTTGGCTAAGAATTAGCTAAATTTGAAATTTTATCACTTTGTATGCCTCTGTAATTATAAAAATCAGGTGTAAAACGATTTTAGCAGTTTTATAATACCTAGCACATCTTGTGTTAAACCACCAGGGCTGGTATTCCGAACGCGTTTACAGCGCGCTATAATGCGTATTTAGTATGTAAAAACGCGCTATACCGCGCTATAATTTCGTTTGGAATACCAGCCCAGATAGAGAAGAAAAATCTAATCTGTAATCCAGCAAAAAGTGATTTAGTCAATAATGGTGCTTACTATCCTATACCTCTGATATACAGAAATATTCATTAGATAGGTGGTTCTACACTGCAATATTTCATGTTCCTGGACTGGCAACAGTGTAAGGCTGAACTCCTTACCTTCGTGTATCAGATAATCGATATATGCTGCACCTAGTGTACCGATGCAGTGTCCCATGCACCATCGGATGTGGCCAGGGGATGATGATGAATGTAAGGAGGATGATGATGAATGAATGTAATGTAATGTTTATAGACAATACTGGATTGCACTCCCTCATCATCATTCCCTTCCGCACCTAATGGTGCATAGGGCACTGCATTAGTACACCAATTGCAGCTCTTGATCATTTTCTTTTTTTTTATTAAATGAAGGTAAGATGATTAGTCTTACACTTCCGGTATCAGTCCAGGGACTATGAAATACTCTAGTGTAAAAACACCCTTTCAAATGAATATTTTATGTCAACCATATTAAGAATCGAACCCGAGACCTCTAGCATGGTAGGCAAACACACTGACCATTACACCACGATGCTGACAAATACTCCCTAGGGAGTTATTAAGATTGAAATTCATTGCAACACAAAGGATAAAAAGTTTTAGAGAAGGGATTATGTAAATCATGTTTACGATTGGAGAGTTGTGAAAATGTGGATGTTAAAACATAGACATAATGGTGAATGTTTAAGTGTGTAAAGTGGCCACTTAAACTAGCCAATGACAGGTCATAAGCCCTGTAAATGCCTAGACTTCTATATTCCCTTCTCAAAAATGTTTTCTCTCTCTGTTGCAATAAAGTTGGATCTCAATAACTCCCCAGGGGGTGAAATCCAGCCTGTCTACAAACATTTGGACACACTCAAAACATTTCTGATTAAACAATATTATGATCATAACTGAGAAATAAATTAGTCAAAAATATAAATTTTCAAATGTATATAATAAACTTAAATTTAATTTCTCCTTTCTAGTAACTTTGAAGAGACATCTTCTATACATTTCGTACTGGGTCCCATAGAATATTTGGTCTGTTCCGGATTAGTGAATAGACTTTCTATGATAACAACAGCTGCTAAGAAATATGACTATGCGCCATATTATGTTCCTAAACCACGTAAGTATTTGCAGCAGTATTCCATTCTTACAGTATTAACGAAGAAGTTCAGTGCTATGGGAAATTGGATATGAAAAATGTTTTCTTAAACCCAGTAAAAATTGGGGCATTCCATTGTATGGCAAAGTTTCTCAAAAATGTATTTAAAAAAAATGAACAACCCTTGAACTATGTCACAAGTTCTTGTAAATCGAATGAACTATAGCACTGTTATGTGTCATTATAGATTTAAGTTTCTAGGTAGCTTTTTTTTCTCAATATTTAGTTTATTTTGAATGTCAGCACAACTCACCTTTGACAACTTGCGACATCATGGGTCGAGTATTTTCAAAATTACAAATCTTTGAAAGATCATAGCAAAGATAATAGGATACATAAAAATATTCAAAAATATTTTTTGGCTTAGTTTGTTAGTCTATGAAATTAAATCAAAATTTAAAAAAAACTCTGGATTTCCTCATTTAACACTATTTTTCATTTCTTGGTTATACATTTGCCTCTTTGGCCGCTATTTTGTACATAAACACATTCTCATACCAATATTTTCCCATTACTGAGTTATTCATGGTTTCCTGGTTTTAAATAGGGAAATATTGCATACTACGAATACCGATAAAAATATATGAAACGGATTTAGAATAATTAATTGTATTTTCAAAAGCAATATGGATATTGTGGAGAAATGTTTTCAAATATGATTTTTTTTTTTTTAAGGGAAAAATATATATTTGCGCTCTCATGATTTACCCAAATATTTAATTTTGACAGCCATATTCAATGAGAAGTAAATAAGTTACTATTAGCAAATGGGAATCGAGTTGGGGTAGTGTGAGATTCGAATCACGGACCTTTGAGCCGTGAATCCGAAACATTAGCCACGGGACCACAACCCAATTTTTAAAAAAGAAATTATCTAAAAATATGTCACTAGAAAAATGCGACTTGTAATAATTGTGACATCAAGATTCGTGATGATGTCCTATAAAAGTTTAAACGGTCGGGAACAAAGTTGAAAATTAACATGAATCATGACGTATGGGGCGTGGCCAATGCATTGACCATTTTTTATGGGAATTTAAAATTACAAATTTAAAAATATTTTTTATACTACCAATAAGTAGCGAAACTATTTTTTTTTTACTCAACAGTATTTCATAGACCCTTGTTACTTAAAAATTTGAAGAAAAAAAAGTGATATTTCCTTATTACTGCACCATTATGAAATTAAAAACACTGGACTACATAGAACCTAATTAACGTATAAAATTTATTTGAACTACTCACGTTTACCACAACAAAGAGGAACATATTTTTGTGAGGAGAATATGGAAGTCTAGGCACTTATTAAGCCCTTCAAGCTTCTTCCAAAATGTGTTCTACTCTACACATCTATTTTCTTAATTAAGACAAAATACTTATCATGTATTTTAAATGAAAGAAATATTTTGACTGTTTTTTTATCATTACTATTTACTTATTTTAAAGTTTTGAATACATTTTCTAAAAGTTTTTAATGACTATGCTAGGAATAAGAATAGAGATTCAATGACATTACTACAAGACCATAACCCGGTTCGGACACGCATAACGGACATGCTGATGTGCTTTATACAGACTTTTCTAAAGCTTTCGATAAAGTCAATCACACAATTCTTCTGGCTAAACTACAAGCCATTGGTATAAGAGATCCTTTATTATCATTTTTCAGGTCTTACCTAAGAGAAAGAAAACAGTTGATTCAAATGAATAATTCCTTGTCTTCTCCAATCGCTGTTACTTCTGGAGTACCTCAAGGAGCCCACCTTGCTCCATTATTATTTAATATTATAAATAATATTATCAATGTTTTTCAAAATACAAAGCTCTGGCTTTTTTCTGATGACAACAAGATACTTAAACTTATTGAATCTCCCAATGATTGTCTTCTTTTTCAACACGATATTAATTGTTTTAATTAATGGTGCGACATCAATTGTCTTCAACTTAACATTGACAAATGTAAAATAATATCTTTCTCGCAACAAAAAAAACCTATACAATTCAACTACAAACTAAAAAATACTTCCCTTTCAATGGTTTCGTCAATAAAGGATCTTGGCATTACTTTAGATAGTGAACTCTCTTATCGTGAACACATTGATAATATTGTAAACAAATCTCTCAAACTTCTCGGTTTTATCAATAGAATGACGACGGACTGCAAAAATGCTAATTCCATCAAAACTCTTTATTGCTCATCAGTTTGACCCCATCTAGAATACGCTTCTCCTATTTGGTCTACATTCTACAGGACTCATATTGACCATATTGAGTCTGTCCAATACCGTTTTCTAAGAAAAGTGGTATTGTTGATCGGACTACAAAGGGGTAATTATTCCTATTTTGAAATAGAGCAATCTCTTAATCTGTCTTCATTGGAGAGACGTTGAACTGAGATGGATCTTATATGCATTTTCAAAATACTTAATGCTATCTCTGTTGCATTCAATTTCTTTCATGTTCCCAACCATGTCACCAGAAGTCAAAATCTGATATTTATTGAATCTTCTAAGAGCAATTTTTTTTATGCCCCAATGTCCAGAATGTGTAGATTAGTCAATTCATCACACGACTTGGAATTCTTTGGGATAGATCTTCCGGCTTTTCGTAGATCTCTTTACGACTAAACAGTGTGGGATGAAGTTGGATTGGTATGGTTTAGCTCAAAGTCTTATGTCTTTCGTTTTATGAATATATTGTATACCATTATTTTATTGCCCTTGTTTGTCTTTGCTACATAGTTTTATGATGTTCTTTTTGTTCAGTTTCTTGCATTTATGTTTCTTCATGTAACTTGTAATTGGCTTAGGCCGTATATACGGCCTATCTATATCTGCCATCTGACTACCGATATATATCGGTAGTCAGATGGCAGAAGGGACCATCTGTAATTTTCAAAAATGTTCAGGAGACCTGAAATAAGACTAAATTTCAAGACTTCAATCCACAAACTAAAATATTTTAGTGTTATTTTTAAACAAAAAATTACAATTCTAAATAATGCTGTTTTTATTTTTTTTTCTATGTGTATTTACCGAAATATTTATTAAAACTTTTGAAAACTAAAACACAGAAAAAAATACAGATGGTCCCTTCTGCCATCTGACTACCGATATAATAATAAATAAATTAATAATACAATGTAAACTAATCTTTGAATTATTTTATGTGATAAGTACTTAAAATCTTTTTTTTCAGTACTGAAAAAAAATGAGTTACCCTCTCCAACTACTGATGATTACGAGGCCATAAATAGTTTTATAGCTCTAAATGTCATGAGCATTCACATGATTAAGCCCAAAGTAATGCTTGATGTTTGGGATTATCACCCAATTGAAGAATTGACTAGTGCTGCCCCAATAAGGGTTGGTATTTATAACATTGTACCCAGTGAGGAAATATCACTAAATTTACTTTCCTTAATCAATATACGGTCGAACTTGGTTATAACTCTCATAGAAATAGCGAGATCTTGGATGAAATGAGGAAACATTTACTGACAGTTTAGTTTAGTCAACAACTTAGCAAAACTCTTTAATCTTTAAAAACATAATTTTCAAAATAAGAACCAAGTAATAAAATCAAAACGGGCGGCCAACTTTGGACCGATGTCGCCAAGTATCCGGATCAGATTACTAAGTAAGTGTTCTAAGTACCAAATTGGTGTTTTCGCCGAAAACATTCGCCAGCAAAAGTATCACACATTTGGTTGAAATTGCGCATAAAAATCCAATATTTGTGTACTCAGTAAGTACCGGCTCAGCACCTCGTTACAATTAACAACTTATTTTGTAGTTTATATATGACATTCTTGTTTCGGGGATTTTTATGATATTTTTCAGTTTTTTTAATGTTCTCTGATCAATGTTTTAATTTTAAACCCCGTCATTCTAAACCTATAAGAATTCTTAAACAACAAGCAAATTCAGTCAGTCCCATCTTCCTCGTAACAACTAAGTTCGACTGTATTAAGTATTATATTTACTCAATGATATTAAAGTCATTTATTGAATTTTCTTAGAAAACTTCAAATGCTTCTACTGCACACTCCAATAAAACTCACTGTCGAAAAGAATTACCATTTATTATATTGGAAGCTGAGGATGTGAAAATAAATTGCGAATCCCCAATGTATCCTATCAGGTAAAAATAAGATGTTTAGTTATTAAAATATTAACTATTTTTTAAGTATTATTGCGTCAAAGGGGATCATTAAATGTCGATTCTTGAAAACTAAAAAACAGTTGTAGGTTTTGTATATTTTAAAAATTGAATTTGTTTGGCAACATATCATTAATTATTATCAAAATTGTAAGGCCTTAACCTTGTTACCTTAACCGCTCAAGTAACAGTCAAATTTGACAGATTTTGGAATGCTTTTGAGAATTGAATTATATTGTAAATGGGGATAAATTTTGTAATAAGATTTCATGGAGAATCAAAAACCGAACTGTCTTTTTATTTATTTTAAGTATTGTGTTGAAATGGCGGCAACATTATTAAATGCATTTACTTACTAGTGTTTATGTACAGCTACACCATGTGTGAGATATCTCACTATTATTTAGTAACTTTTTATGTTGCAAAAGTATAAAATTTTAATATGCTGCGTAACTAACCTTCACAACTCATTTCCGATTTATGTATATTTCATGTATTTCTGTGAATATCTGAGAAATGTCATTGGTTTTGTTCTCTGTATATTTTATTTGTTGTATTTTTTTACATGTATTATTGTTGATATCCCCAATAAATAAATAAACATATAAAAAAAAAGAAATAAAATAAATTAGATGACCACAAAATATAAAATAAAATCGGCTCTGCCCCGCACAGATATTTTGCTGGAATTTAAACATAAAGGTATCTGTCTTATATCTCATTAATAAATGGCGAGACAAGTTTTATTATTTTTTTATTATTGGCAATTCATCCTATGAAAGATGATTTTTGCGATCCACGTAAATGATTTTGGGATTCTGGGATTTTTAATGTACAGTTAACATTATGTACATAAAGATAAACAAATAAATTTAAAATTAAATAGCCTCCTAAAAGTTCACACCATTCTCAGTCAGAAATTCCTATGTGATGAATTCGGGGATAAGTGAGGATAGGAGAGAAGCGACTTTTATTGGATAATTTATTTTTGTAAATTAAAAATAATTCTTGTATCCTTCAGTTATTGGGCAGCCAAAAAGTATGTGGTCAGGCGTTTCCATGTCTTGGCCACACTTGCACCATGAATTCTGGACTACTTTAATTTTAAATAAGTTACTGTTAGTGCAGCAGTGTCCAATTCTTAACGTACACATGTTAGACACCAATCTTTTAGATAATTTTGCGGTCTTAAACCAGGGTTCGGAAGGGATATGATTTTGCAAGCTTCTATTGTAGGAACCTTTAGTTTTGCTGCATTCAATCCATTGAACATTCCAATGAAGCTAATATAATTTGACGATGCTTAAGTTAATTTTTATTTTTTATGAATATGACTTTCTATCTGCATTTGCAAAAATTTTCACTGTGGAAACATAGATGTTAAATCTTGACAAGTTCCTTGATTGAGTGAAGAATGTAAAATGATTGAGATTATTGCCGTACGTATCGTAGTGTGTCGATGTATTGCCCTGCCCTATGAAGGTGCAGAAAGATAAATGATGATGACATAGGGCTTAGCGTTCCCCGGGTTAAGCAGTTCGTGTAACTTTGTAAGCATTTACCGGTCAGTTTTTAGCTATTCTATAAAATTATTTATATTTGACATTCCATCCTAATTTTTTGTAGCTTATGGACGAATTGAAACACAATTTCATATTTTTTTATTTATTTAAAAATAATTATAGTCAACATTACTTTACAGGTTATTTAATCGATTACGTAATGTAGACTGAAGACATAATTACATTACTAATAAAAGATTAGCGAATAGAAAGCAGATAGCTGCTAAACTGCCAATAAGTACAGAAAAATATGTTCTTAATATGTGCAGAAGCCGTATTCAGCGAGCAAATTGGCCTATTAATGGGTAAATTGTGACTTGCATTCGTACGGCTTCTGGGTGCGTAAAATTGTGCATGAGATTTCGCTATAGTATTGGGAACACACAAACTGATCTTGTTAGTATATTTTAATTACATATTGTCGGGTTTCTGGCACCAGTTGGTATGTAACATTTCACCAATTGTGACATATTGCTCTTTTGAAGTTAAAAGCTCATCCCAAATCAACAATTTAAATAATAGTCCAGACTCCGGGTACTTTTGTCTAGAAGTAATTCCATTTCCATCTAGAGTGCAATTTGACGACCTGGCACCTGGGCCATAAAACCACAAGCAGAATATTATAAAGCATTATTTTTTGTATTTACGAAATACAGTATATTTTTATTTACTTTTTAAACAAAGATTATTTGATGCCAGTTATGAATCAATCTTATTTTTCGAAAATTGTAGTTACCAACTTATACCAGAAACCTGATGGTATATATTTCCAGAAATCAGCTTATAAAAACGTTTCCCTAAATTCGAGAGTGCTGTAATCCGATATAAAGTGCATAAATGTAATGTTTTTAAAATTTCATTTTGATGGAGCGAAGTGGCTGTAAAAAAATCAAAAATACAGATTTTGCGATTTGTGCATATTAATACATATTGCAGTATCATGCAATTTTTTATTCTTGCTTACGTATGAATATGTCACTTGTGTTTAGCCTATTTACATGAAAATATGATTTCAGATATTCTTACATTGTAAGTCAATTCCCAAACCCACCGTCAAAAACTATGGATGCCTGCTATGATGTTATTGTGGTTTCAGTATGTAATCTCCAGTGTGCTTTTTACAAAAAAGATAAGGTTAGTAATAGTCAATTTCCTTCCACCATGATTTAGAAATAACCATTAATGACAAGACAACAATGTTTCGCAGCTTATCTTAAACTATTTAGCAAAATAAAAGTAATATGAAATAAAATTAATTACCATATGAAAGGTTGCCTACTAAATGCATGGCATGATGGTTTTATATTTTTGTGCAACAACTATGGTGAAGGTGTATAATGGGTTTTGCATCTGGAGATCGGTAGACATAGAAAAGTCGGTTACATACAAATATCTAATAACATTTGTTCAAATGTTTGACCACAAAGTTAATGCTTTAAATATGAAAAATATTAAGTCATTCACATAAAGTCGTCAAAGTGAAGAAGCTTGAGAAGTGGGTATTCTATAAGCTGAATGAGCGCCAGCGGCACTCTCTTGTCAATGACTGCATTGCTTTTCTGAGCCGACACAATAACGTGGGAATTCTTAGTCGGATCGTTACTTGCGATGAGAAACTGATTTAGTTCGACAACCGTAAGCGTTGATCCTATGGTTACATAAAGGGACTGGAGATGCCATCATCCACAATACTTGCCATTTTTAAAAAAATGAATAACTTTTTACAAGGGATAATATTTATCTCCAAACGAATAAACTGTAAAAATGTCTTCAGAGTATTTTTCGACTCCCGCCCACAAGATTTTTTACAGCAAATTAATCGGCTACCATTAAAATTGCAAAACTGTATAGATAAAAAGTAAGAAAACAGATCAATTGTTTTATTTACTAAGAGAACGTTAATATTATAAGACATTTTTTATGGAATTAATTAGCACAATTATACTTCGTGCAAGTTATAAATTATGAGGATAGAGAATTTTGATAAATAAGTATTCGGACATTGCTTTCCTATGTCTGTCTTGCAGATGCCTCCCCGAAACATGTGCGAAAAAGGCAATTGCATGTCAGACCTTTTGTTAAAATAGACAAAATCGACGTTTCGCTGTCCCGATTTTGCACCTCAAAACTGAACCGATTTTGTTATTTTTTTAGACAGACGTTTTGCATTTTTCAAAAATAGTTATATTTGTATACCGTGCACCTGAAGACAGCAGATAAAACTGTGCCTTTTTACTTTTTACGTAATACTTTATTTGCTATCAAAAGTACCTAGATAACTTGCCTTATGATCTAATTTATTTTATTTTGCCCAAAAATTTCATTAGTTTTGTCAAAAAAAATTCACACATATTAGTTCGATCAAAATGTAAACCTTTTTGAAAAATATCTGTGTATCATTTTTTTTTCTATTCTAGAAAAACACAGCGCAACTCTTAGAAAAAATTCAAAAGCCAATGAGTTTTCCGCACCATTCATAACGGAATGCAGTTTCACATGGTACTTGTTAAGCCTTATATTGCCAGAGTTTTGGGATACCGATACACCTGTATTGAACAGTTACATCTTAGAGTTAAGTATGTGTGAACAATATCAAATAATCGTCAATCTTGTAAAATAATTAATGTTTTAAATGAATGCATATAATGCAGAATTTATTGTTCTTTTAGAATCCATATCTATATGTGCAACGATGCCGAAAATTTTGTTGCTGTATCACATTATTGCCAACTCTTACCTACAACGTAAAGTATCTGTAAATTGTGATTCCCCATTTATAGATACATCATTAGTACAGGATGCAATGCAAGATAAAGGTATACATTTTACTGTTCATCATATGTTTAATTAACTATTTTCTATTATGAAATGCTTTTACATTATTTATTTGTTTATTGCAGAAATGGTTCACTTGGAATTAAATGTAGAAGATTTAAATACCTGTCATTTGATCTATCAAAAAAAACATGTTTATAGTTTTACAATTCACACCATTAAAGCATTTGCAACGAAATATTTACAAGGTATGAATGAAATAATATATTATATTTATGTAATTCATGTTTATTTTTCATTTCACATTACATTTGTGTACAACATTTCACCAACATTTTATGGCTTTTTAGGCTGTGCCTGAGTTAAGCCACAATAATCAACAACAACAAAATATAAAGTAAATTGCAATAATTAATAATTGCATATGATGCAATATAAAATTTAAAAGAAGAACAATCCAAATACAAGAAATAATGTAAAAAAAAATTGATAGTAATAATTACATATGATACAATATTAAAAATAACAATCCAAATAAAATAAATGATATTAAAACCTTATAAAACTAATAGAATACAAATCATACCTATGAAGTAGCAAATATAAACCAGTGTACAAAATAATATTGAAATTAACACAATTGAAAGTTTGATATCAATTATTGTATTTAGTTCAAATTAGATATATACATATACATGATTATTTTTGTGTTTCGGTTTACATAAATTTTGAAGATTGCGTGACAAGGAATTTTGAGAAATAGGTATTTAAAGTTTTTCTTTCAACGTCTTGGAGATGCCTCCCTGATACTATGCGAAATAGCGTATTTCAGGTTTTGACATGAGCTTGACATTTTTGTTCAAACTAAAATGCCCGATTGTGTCTTGAAGGCATGTAAAAAACGTTTGAATAAACCTAAAAAAGATTATATAACTTCATTTGTAAGTAGTTACCTATGTACTTGTTTATGATTGAATTCTAAATGTAAAAATAAATTATTTTCAAACATTGAATGTAAGTAGGTATCTAAGTACTTGTTTGTGTTTGAACTCCATAACTTAAAATAATAAATATTCTAATTTAGAATTATTTGTGTAAATGTCAAACTCTGCTCTTTTTGCCAACAAGGGTGCACTTGATGTTGGAATACGATTTTCAAAAATGTATTAAATGTCAGTTAATATTATTTTATTATTACGAAAAATCCAGTAAAAAAAAAAATGTGTAGAAATTAAAAGGAATTTAAGGAAATAATCTGATTGTGATCCACCAAAAACAAACGTTTTTTGTGAACATTCAAATATATATTTTTTTGGATACTAAAAAATAACATTCTACCATTTTTTTAATATTTGCATTCTCAACCCTGTGTGTCGAGGAATAGAACATTTGTGCTCTTAACTTTTTTTGCATCTAACAAATTGAAGTTTTAGTATCTATATACATATATATAGATACTAAAATCCTCATTTCCCAGAAAAAAAAAAAACGTAAATCGGTCCAGTCTATCGAGGACACACATACGAACATTGCCTTTTATATATGTATATAGATTATCACAGTAATGAATAGAGACCGGAAAACAGCAGTGTTATTATTTGTGAAACGCAGTGTTATTTTTTGCCAAAAGCGGTGTTATTTTTGAAAACTGGCGGTGTTATTTTTTAGAACCAATTTGAGTACACGGGTTTATAATAAAAGTCAAAGGCATTGTTTTTTCACATTAAAAATATATATTTTACAATAATACAACATTAAAAACACTAAATATTAACTACATACATATTATAAACTAACTTTTAGTATATTTTTTCAAAAACTGAATACAAAAAATGAAGCAAATATTACATAAAACGCGGAATATATATGTGTGCAATGCACATGCTAAAGATGGTCAACCAAAACCACCTTCAACGTCTCAACACATTTAGTCATGTAACACATTGAATCTCTCACTACACTCTTCACATTTTTAAACTCAATATTGTAGTCTTTCAGGGCATCTATTATAGCCCTGACACAATTTGTAGCGTTGGCTGACTCTAAAAATTTTACCCCTGACACAAAACAGTTTTATTTCTTCAAGACTTGCATTAATTCTAAATAATATGGCGAACACACAACGGCCTGAAGAATCGATAGTTTCGGCGCTAAACAATTATTTTTTTTGTTTTCTAAAACTTCTTTCACTTTGAAAACTCTGTCAGCAGCTACAATTCCAAGATACTTCTCTCTTAATATTTTTGTGCACGGCAAATCTCCAGCACCTGAAAAAAGAAACGATTGTAAACTGAGAAAGGAAAACTGTATTTTCGACATTTTTTTAAGTCTACTGTCAAATGTTTTCATTCGGCGTTAATCTTGCTATTATAATAGTGTTTGTAAAAGTAGTGGCTTTGGAAATTGTTTTGTTTTGATCAGTGAAGATTACGAAACAAATTCACTGCGTACTATAAAAATTACAGGTAAAATGTTGAATGTCGTATTTTTACCACTATAAACATGTGTCAAAAACAGTTAGGTTATCAAAATCGGTAAAATAACATTAAAAATAAATGTTATGCTCAGAATAAAGTAAATAAAAATAAATCAAATACCTTGCATATATTTGTCAATCCAGGCACTGACATGCGGATCATTAAGTTTTTCCAAAGGTATGTTGGCTTTGATAAAGGTTTCAGTCATGTGTTTAGCCAATTCCGTAACAGCGTCCTGTCTTCTGGTAAAATCTTTAGTTATAAGATTGCTTTGAAGTGCAAGCTGAATTCTTCTCGGCATTTTTCCTGTTTCACACCATGAATATGTTTTTCACAAGAATCCTTTTGTTCCCAAGATATTGTCATATTCAGCAGAATCAGCACATAACAACACTTTTATGGAAATATGACAGTTATGAAAACAAATATGGCCTCCAATTCGAATCAAGCCAAGAGTCCATAGAATGACGCAGAGAAACGAGCGTGAAGTTAGCAACCCAAAATATTCGGCGAAATATTTTATGGCTTTCAAAGCTTGCTAAGCTTGTTATTTTCCAAAAACAGCGAATTTTACGTTATTTTAAAAAAACACAAGATTTCGCGTTATTCGCGTAAAAATGCCGAATTTTGCGTTATTTTTCGTTTTATCGCGATCGCGAAATTTTCCAGTGTCTAGTAATGAATTATTTTATGTGACCTTTTATAGGATATTGATCTGAATTATGTATATTAAAGCATTTATTATTTGAACTTGCATTCAACTTGCTCTCACATTGTGTCCTTTACACAAACAAAAAACGTAAAGCAATTTTTTTACAGTTCTTGCAGACAAGCTGACATAATGTTTATACTTAAAGGGAAAGCATAATCTATTTTTACAGTTAAAAGAAAGGCTGTTTTTTTGTTTCAGATTCATCTCAAACGGTTTGGGTATTTTGTAATCCATCCAGATTGTGCCCGTAAGTATTTTTATCATATTTATTAGAAAAATAGAATGAGTTTCTTAAACCATAAATTTCAAGCAAACATTGACCATTATAATTTTACCCAATAAAATGTTGTATGAGGGGTCTCAAGACAACTCACAAAAATCGACAGAAAGAAGAATTGAAGATATATGGATGTTCAAACATAGGCTGAATGACAAATATTACACAACGTGTAAAGTAATTACATCAACCAGCTTATGACATGTCATAAGTCCTGTAAATGCCTAGACTTTCATATTTCCTCAAAGAGGTTCTCCATATCTATTGATATATCTTTGTAAAATCCTTGAGGGTTAATCCAGTGATTGTCTAAACAGATTTGTATATAATCAATTTGTCTTTTTGAATTTTATGTTTTATGAAACCGTTACATATATTTTTTTATTATTTTAGGATCATTGCGGGATATATGCAACTGTCTTCTAGTGATGATATTTCTTCCTATGTTATCATTACAATTTCAGAAATATCGTTTGTAATGGATAATCTGTTTTCCGAGTGGTTAACTTACAAATTTACTCACAGAAATGATTCAAAGATATGTTCTTCAGAACCAGGTAAATTTTCAAAACTTGATTAAAATTAATTGATGTATATCTGTGTTGATAATTTACTTCCTTTACGAGAGCATATTATTGAGAATTTTATATATATATGTATTTTTTTATTTATTTATTTTGAGTCTTGATATAGGGCACACATTAACATATTCTTATCTGTAATAATAACCATCAGGGGTGGATCATGAATTTGTGGGGCCCTGGGCTAATACTACTTAGCGGCCTACCTAATCACTCAACTAATTGCCATTTTGTCAAAAAACTGTTTTCTATAGTGATGTAGGTATACGGTATAGGAAAAAATAGGACAAAATATTTTATTTATACAATATGAAGTGTATGTTTATACAAACAGCAACTGTATGACATTATTGCAAAATAAATTGACAGGTTCTGTCTGGTTATGTTACATACATTATAAAGCAACCTTTCTGCATTTTTGTGATGCAAATTCCTTTATTTGTTCATCACATTGTAAATCCTTCGTTAAATCGCAATTTATGGAAATAACTGAACTGGTATTCCAAACGCTGTCGCGGCCGTATTATCTTGTGTATTTACATACAAAATATATGAAAAAAAAGGTTTTCTCGTGCAGTGAGAGTGGTTCAGAATAGCGCCCCTGATAAAAAATTTAGTCGATAGTTCGACATTGTTGTTCTATATTTGAGTCGCCCATTTCCAAAATTCATCTTGTCCATTTTTCTTCGTTTCAAGATATTCGGCAAGTCAGTTAGTGGCATCTCTTCCTAATCCATCTCATTTGCTGGGGTTGTGACCGATTGACACTGCATACCGCATATCGAGGATTCTCACTTCGTTTAGACTACAAAAATACAGTCCACTTAACATATATCGGAAGAGCCTTAGGGCTCCGCCGCTCGCTAGCGCGTTCCAGCGCCGCCGCAAGAAACCTCTTTTTCCTACCCATGAATAGGCCAAAAGACCCACATGGGAATCCGTCGACCCATCATAAAGTAAATATGTCGAAATATGGAAAGTTTTTTTAAGAAATACACATGTCGAGACAATAAATGCCAAAAATCAATATAAACCAAATGAAAATATTTATCAAAATCAAGTACCTGTGAAAACTGTAAATATCAGAATAAAATTTTCTGTATCGGTACGTTTTGTGTTTTTCAAAAATAGTTATATTTGTATACCGTGCGCCGTGTGCCGTGCGCCGTGCTCCCACAGACTGCAGATAAAACTGTGCTTTTTTACTAGTTTAGATGGTTCTAGTTCCGATAATAGTTTAAACAATTTTTATAAAAATAAAACAAAAAGGATACGCCAATGTTAAATATCTATAGTGTGTAAAAAATCACTCCTCAAGTGCCATAATCCAGAGAGAAAATACGGGAATACGTTTGTATGAAGAAAAGTCGGACCGCGTTTATATACCGCGCTATACTCACAAAACTTTTCTAAAAAATCTTTAGTGAAAACCGTTTAAATGAATGTAAAAAAGATGTTGTAACTTTTCATTGGTAAGTAGGTACCTAGGTAAAATAATAATAATCAATTTTGACAATTTTTATAGCCCCGTTTTTGTGAATAATCACTTCAAGGGCGCTGTACATTATACTTAATTCTATCAGCTTACTCTTAATTACTATTCACTTACACACTAATTTTATAAATTACCCATACACATATGTATTGTTTGTATTCCTTCTAAGCAGTAGCACTTTTCAAATCAGGAAACGATTTCACAAATAAAAAAGTTTTTTTTTTTTTTCTAAAAAGCGATTCTGTTGCACAATTTCTTAGTTCTGAAGGTAAGGCTAAAGATCCGGCTATTGCAAAAGCTCTATCACCAAATTTGGAACTCTGGTTGCGTAATTGGGGTAGTATAACCTTCCCTACAGCAGAACAGGAGGCTGAGCGGAGAGTGAGGCGCCTATATGCCAACTCATCCGGAATGCAGAGTTCCTTAAGGTATTGGGGAGCCGTGTTATGCATTGTTTTATACATTAACCAACACAGCTTATACTTAACCCTTTCAGGAAAACGTAGCCAGTGCAGACTTTGAAGCAACCGTGTAATATGATCGTACCTTGATACACCAAAGATCAGCGTAGCAGCTGCATTCAGAATCGACTGCAATCGTTCCATTTTATATTTAGGGAGGCCAGCATATATTCCATTGCAGTAATCGACTCGTGATATCACAAATGCGTTTACTAAGAGACGGGCCGCCTCATTAGGTAGATGTTTTCGAATGCACTTAATTTGCCTTAGCTGGTAAAAACATGCGCTGACTGTCTTGCTGATTTGTCTTTCAAGCGAAAGTTTAGCGTCAATATGAACACCTAAAAGATTGACATTAGGAATAATAGAAGGTCCAGTGTTTAAAGAGGAATCTGTTAACATATGTTGCCTTCTTGGTGTTGCAACCCAAAGGTTTTCTGTCTTTAATGGATTAAGGATAAGTCGATTTTCAGCCATCCAGTCACCTATTTTACCTATACACTGAGTGATGGCTAATTGTAAATTGTCTTTATCCATCGGCTTGCAGAAAAAGTATATTTGGGTATCATCAGCATAACAATGAGCCCATAACCCGCACGATTTTATTATTTTTTCAACGTCTTTTGTATAAAGTAGATACAACAATGGCCCTAAAACTGATCCTTGTGGTACTCCTGTTGTTACAGAGTGAAATGGAGATCTTGCAGGTACTTGTTTATGATTAATTTCCTAATGTACAAATAATTTATATTGAAATATTTCATTTTAGTAGGTACGTAAGTACTTGTTTATGTTTGAATTCCAAAACATTAAATAATTAATTTTCAAATATATAATTCTTTTTGAAAATGTCAAACTCCTCTCTTCTTACCAATAGGGGTGCACTCTATTTAGTAATGTGATTTTCAAAAATGCATTGAATGTCAGTTATAAGAAATTTAAGGAAATAATCTGATTGGGATCCATAAAAAAACAAATCTTGTTTGTCAACATTCAAAAATAAACTTTTTTTATACACAAAAAAAAACACCCTTCCAATTTTTTTGTCCTTGCATTCTCGGCGAATGTAGCCCTGGTGATTGATGGAAAAAACATTTACGCTCCTAACTTTTTTCTACTTAATAAATTGGAGATTTTAAGAGCTATAAATACGCTCATGGCAATGATCTACATTTCGCTGAAAACCGCACGTAAATCGGTCAAGTAGTTATTCAGTCCATCGAGGACACACATATGAACATTTCCTTTTATATATATATGTACTGTACAAGTAACAGTTTGGACTGTATTCCACAATCCTGTAGCAAGGGGTAGGTGTTGGCCGTGTCTCGCTGCCGTCGTCGCTCTCGGGGTCGTAAATCCCGAAAGTTATGAAGTCTCGAAATTCCTCTCAAGTCCGGTGTCACTGCGTAGGTCGGTGGAAGATACTGGTTCGTAGTCCTGGGGTGAAGCGATGGTCAAGTCCAAGGTGTAGATCCAGTAGTAGAGCGGAAGGTCGGGCGGGGTGACGAAATGAAACGATCAGACTAACGTGATGTCTCGAGGCGAACTCAATATTTATTATTTTAAATGTACACATTATATAGGGCGTGTTGCGGGCTCCCGCTACCTGCGTCCGAACCGGCGTTAGGCCAATACGGGAGTGGGGGGGGGAAATACCGCTCCCACTATACCCGGCCGGCGCGCCTCCCCCAAAGTGCATATAGGGAGGTGCCGGCGCTCGGCCCGGTCACTTCGCTGGGAGCCGCCGCACGCGCCACATCAATTACAAAATGCCTTTTTTAAGGCAGTCCTTAGTCTCGTTTATACAAATGCATGTTAGGGCAATAACGGGTCAAACGTCTAGATTCAGGCCCTTTTTAGGGCCTGTAACACAAATTTCTGCTCTATAGTACCCCGGTATCGCTAAAGTCAGACCCGAAAGTGGAATATTCATCCTTTATTGTGGGTCCAACATTTAGCCTACAGATACCGGGGGCCCTAACTATATTATTGCATATTTCATTTATATTTTTAACCGTCCGTTACAATATATATAGATAACGAGTAAATATCAAAGTTATTTACATGCACAGCGACGAAAGCGTCTGTTACGCATCTATTGTAAAAAAAAAAACAAAATGACCACCAGCAGAGTGAAGTTGTCGCTAACCATAAATATGTAACAGTTTCCTTCCTTGCAAAATAGCGATAGGCCCACTCTATAGCATGCGTGTTTTTACTCAGAGGTTCAAACGGATGCAAAATTGTATTAATCATAGTGGAGAATATTTCGAAAAATAATAAAGCCATTTTTGATAGTAAATTTACCTTACCTTAAACACAATTACTCCCCCCACTACCCTTATCGGCACCCTCTAATGGATTCAATGTTTCTTTTATATATATATTATATATGTTTAGTTGTTAAATAACCCCCCGGAGAGGGCAATGTGTTGTTTCCGAAACTAGTCAGCTGTGTAAACATATAAAGTGGTTCACAAAACAAAGCATTATTAATTTTTTTTTTTAATAATTTTTTTGCTATTTTAGTAGATTCAAAGTTTTTTTCCTTTTCACCAATTTTCATTTTAACACGCCTTGGTTCTGAAAATCTATGACTCAGTTGCTTCTGGTGCAAAAGCATTTCACTTAAAATTATTTGCAATCTTTTTGCATGACATCTGGCAGTATTGAATTGTCTATTTATGTTTTATCTCCCAATATCATACAACAAGAAAGCATTTGGGATCGATTATCCATGCCACTATCCATTTCAAACACTGACCTGCGTATAAACATCATTATAACATACCAGGGGTGTGCAGCGAGGTTTTTGATTAGTGAAACAATTGGTACATAGGTACACTATATATGGATTCCTTGGAAGATTTTTATCAAAATAGCTATAATATATTATGTTTTTTGTACTGAAATATTCTATTCATCATCATCATCATTTCCTTTCCACACCTTATGGTGCATAGGGCACTGCATTGGTACACTAATCGCAGCGTATCTTGATCATTTCTGTTACATGAACGTAAGATGATCAGTCTTAGGCTTCAGGTGCCAGTCCAGGGACTATGAAATATTCTAGTGTAAAAATACCTTTTTCAATAAATATTTCATGTCAACCATGTTGGGAATCGAACCCGAGACCTCTTGCATGATAGGCAAACGCACTGACCACTACGCCACGAGGCCGAAATATCCTATTACTATTTAGAAAATCTGAAAAACTATAAAACAAAATAACAGTTTAAAATCAAGTTACACGCTATAACTCAGCACAAAAGCATTATTTATATTTTAATGTTAAATATAAAAATATTGTGTCAAACAGTTTTAGCCCTTAATTATTCCGACTTTTGACATCTTCGCATTTTGTTTTCATGAGATGTTTTTTGTAACTTTTTCAGGCACGGAATACGATTTGATTATGTTAAAACAAACTTTTTTTCAGAGGTCAATTTCGTCTCTCAACCTGGTTTAGACAAAGGAAATAAAAGGTCATTTGATGACATGGTAATTATTATTTTTTGATTAATTTTCTTATTGAATAGTAAACAGATCAGTGAAAACTTAATTTAGTATTATAACAATAACTTTAAATAATTACTTTTATTTTGTTTTTAAAAGATCAATAGTTTAGTCTATTTATTGTTTTCATTCCTAAAATACCACATGTTTTTCCTTTTCAAAATTAATGTTTATTCTAAGTGCAAAAATATTCACAGATACTGTTTTGGATGTTTTTTGGTGAACTTGTGAAGGTCAAATGTCAAAACATTGTTTTGACATTTTGGTTTTCATTGCAGAAACCGTTTTTAGGGTACGTTGACATAAAATACTTCACCACGAGGATGGCTCTTGCAACAGAGTTTAAGATGTTGAAACAATTTGATCCTACACTGGCAAAAACATCCCACGGAATGTAAACTATGTTGAATATAAATATCTCAGATTGAGGATGAACAAAACTAATCATTGTTCTAAATTTGAATACATCAAAACATTTATATACTAATCAAAACATTGTTCTCTCTTTATGTTTTGTCTTTTCAAATGCAAATTTGGAGAAAACATTTACCTTAAGTGTTTTCTAATTTCACACTCCACATTATTTATAGAATCGCCCAAGCACTAGTAAAGTTTCCAACAAATATTCGGGAGTTCATTCCCATTCAGATAGAGAGAAAGACTTTGTACACGGAGCGAGTGGTTCATCGTCTCGTGATGTTTTTAAAAATCCAGAAATATGCCAAGTAAGTATAAAAATACTATTTTTAATAAATTTCTTGGATTTTCACAGCCGTTCAGATGCACAATGAGTTTTTATGGGTTATTATGCTGTGTGTTGTACTACATATTTTTACTGTTTATTCCTATAAATCTTGCCTTGTTTTCTCTATTCACTACTAAAAATATTTCAAATTTGGCATTTAATATACCTCCAGAGAGTTTATTTAGTACCAGTCTACAGTCCTGGACATCCAATGCTGACAGTTCATGTTAGAATTACGGATGTGGACCTGACAGAAGCTGCAGCTCAGTTTGTGGCTCCATTTAGGGAACAACAAGGGAAAAGAAGATTAATTTTTAATTGTAATATACAAGGTCTAGTAAAACTAACTATGGATTTATTTTTCAGGAATCTCCCTTACAATTTGATGATTTAATCCCTCAGTCCAGTCAATATTGGTTCACAAAGTTGGATGAGTACAAACGGGTGGCAGTTCACTTAGTTGCAGAATCTTCAACCATTTACCTTCCAACCAAATCCATTTCAGCTATTGACTGCCAAAGTGTTGAAGAGGCGATAGATCGAGGTGCAGGATTAGAGGATATTCTTGTCATTGTGTATGTTGTTCTATATCTTTTACTATTTTGATAAATACAGAATGCATTTAATGTATTCAATAAAATATCCCATTTCTTACCTTTATCAGTAGTGCTCAGTAGCTCGTAAGGCGCTGAATTGAAACACCAGGTAGCGAAGCGTTCGTTCTGGCAACAATGGTGGCTTCCCATTTGGATAGGAGACAGGCCCACAGAAAAGTGAAAAAAATATGTAAAAAAAAAAACAGTAAAGTAAATATATATGTATATGACAGTAAAGTAAAAATAAACGCACAAGACACTAAAGAAAAAATAAGTTTAAACCAGTAAAGTGAAAATATGTAAAAAACAGGAAAACAAATATGTACCCGCAAATCAGTAAAGCAAAAAACTATGCAATTAACACTAAACAGCAAGAAAAATAAATACAAAAAATAATGTAATGTAAAAAATATCTATAAAAAATTACATTGTTGACTCGAATATTAAACTCGAAATCCCATGTACCAATATACCATGAGATAAATAAGATACAGTTTTGTCATAAACTAAAAGATTTTTAAAAATAGCCATGAGAATGTTGCCTTTTCTGTAGAAATCAAATGTACATAAATGACACGTGAACAAGTGCATAAACGAGTGAAGTTCTCTGTCCCTCCTAGGGGAGCTACAGTTTTTTGCTTTATGAAATAGAAATACAAATTTTCTAATTCTTGTATAGTATAGTTGGTATAGTTGATAATAATAATATGGTAAATATGGCACAATATCATGCACACCATCAAGTTGTAGAATCATAATTACTTAAACCCACAAATTAAAAATAACCAGTAAAATCACTTCCTCAACATCTTCAAGACTAGAAGATGTTGCAAAATTGATGAAACCATTTTCATTGTCAATATTCAATAGTTTTTTTTTTCTTATTTCACATTAAATGATGTATATAAATATATTTTATAAATAAAAAAAAATTCACTCGCCTCCTTTATTTGATGACAAAATTATCATATTCTGGATATTATATGAGGAAAGAAAATAATTAAATAAATAATCGGGTTGTGATCCTGTGGCTAGTGTCTCGGACTCACGGACCGAAGGTCCGTGGTTCGAATCCCACTTTACCCCAACTTGATTCCATTTTCTAATAGTGAGTTATTTACAACTCGTTGAAAATGGCCCTCAAAATTAAATATTTGGGTAAATCATAAGAACGCAAATATTTCTTTTTATTAAAAAAAAAAAAAATGGAATTTCTGAATAGTTATAAAATTATTTGGCAAGTATTAATTAATACATGTATATTATTTTTATTGATATATCTTATTGATATATATAAATATTTTTTTTTATTAATTTAATATAGTTACATATGATAGATGTTTTTTAATCTACTTTTGTATATATTATTTAGTTAATCTTAAAACTAACTTTCCAAAAAAGAGACCAGCTCTTGCGCTTGGCGAGTGGCTAACACTGTTATATAGTAGTTATTTAGTCATTTTAAGTTATATAATTTCAAATATACCTAGTTCTGCCATAAATACTGTTACGAACTGTTTTTATTATAATAAAAAAGCAATTAATTTTACAAAAGTTTTTTTTATTACTAGGCCAACATGCATATTCCACTAATTGAAAAAATATATTTTATTCAAAATGTCCTCTTGCCTTCACATAGGCCTTTAAACGGCCAATCGTCAATGGCAGCACGCACAATATCCATGGGAATTTCGTCTGCTACAGACGCGATGTCCTCTGCTACAGACCATGGTCTCCAACACTGACCACAATTTGTAGTCCAGCGGATTTAAATCTGGGCTTCCAGAAGGCCAATCTTCAGCTCTAATAAACTCCGGTATGTGATTTTCCAGCCATTGCTGAATAGATTTTACCTTATGAGCTGGAGCAAAATCTTGCTGGAAGATCCAATGTCTCAAATTGAACATTGTGTCATTGAGAGGCTTAACAACCTTCTCTAGAATGTCATGCTGGTACGATTTCGCCTTTGTCTTCACACTCAGAAACCCCTTCGTAGGAGGCACCCCACCAAATCGTCACTGCTGCTAGATGATGACCTCTTTAAACATTAGGAATGACTTGAGCGGCTTCTCGAGAGCTATGAGCATACACTCGATCATTTTGCTTGTAGAAGTTTTCTTCGATGTTAAATATTTTTTCATCAGAAAACAGAATTTTGCTATGCAAATTATTCACGCATCGTGAAATAAGTTTTTTTGCTCTGGTCTTCCTAATGTCCCGTAAAGGTGGAATAATCAAATGACCAGTACTTCTTCGGTAAGCCCCCATCTTTAGGTCAGATTTGATGACGTGGGACATACTTCGACTCGATATATTCATCTTCCTGGACAAGATTTTTTGTTTACGGAGTGGATTTATATGAATTCTGCTTCTGACAGCCTTAATAGCTCCCGGAGTCCGCACAGTTCGAGGACGTCCAGATCTTGGTCGGTCTTCAGCACTTTGAATATTCTTGAACCGATTAATAGTTTGATACATAAACTGGTGACTTATACCTAAAAGTTTTAGGGTGTTAAAAATGTCTCTCTGCTTCTTCCCAACTTTGTGTTACGCGATTACAGCGATTCGGTTTTCTTTAACACCCCACTCCATGTTTACTCGTTGACGTTCAACGACTGACTAATTATAGCAATAGCATAAGGGTTGGTACTTTACCTGAAAAAAGGTTTACATTTTACATTTTTACATTTTTTTTTGCACCACAACAGGCCAGGAGGCCTAATTACAGTGGTGAATTACATCACAGAGCACCCAGGCTTGAGAAAATTCACATTTTAATTTTTTGAGTTCTCACCGGGAATCGAACCCGGAACCTTCCGTGCGTGAGTCAAGCGTCTTGACCACTACACCACGGAGGTTACGGGTCTCTACCTGCTATTGTTTACATTTTATGAATTTTTGAATTTCATGTAACAGTATTTATGGCTGGACTAGGTACATGAGAAAAAAAAAATATATATATACGATATGAAGAGAAAAATGGAAAATAATAATACATATGCTTATATTTTAGGATACCTGAAGTAAAAGTTAAGAGTGCTGCTCTAAAATACTCCCTTTTTAGTTTTACCACACCGGAATGCGAAATTCCAAAAGACATTTGGAATGAAGGTAATATTTTCATTTCCATATATTATGTTCCTAGGTACATTCAAAATGGGAGATAGATTTCATATTAAAATAAAAAATCAACTCTAAACATATGTTACTCAATCCACGTCCACTCCCTAGGTGAAACATATGGCACATGTGAAAAACATAAGATCAAAGGAAAAAAATATGGATTTCCTCCATGAGGTCAGTAATTGTAATTACACTGGGCGCAGATGAGGTTGGATCGCCTTATATTCCCTTTTTTGCTGCACACCACTCACTGGCGTAAATGCACCTGTGCAATTTTTTATGAATATTTGATAAATCATGTGATTTATATTTAAAAATCTTTTTTCCAGAGTCAGAATCATTTCCTTGGCACGCTCGTTTAGAGTTGAGCTGTCACACTCTTCTACAATTATCTGATGGCAAAATACATAAAAATGATGTACTTAAGCTTTTAACCACTGAAATTAGAATCAGCGTTGCTATGAAGAAAATAGAACCTTCTGTACTGTTAAAACAAGATAAAAGTATGAAAATAGATGTAAAGCAATGCGATGATTCTGCTGTGAGTATATTAAAATATCTACTATGTCGCGTTGCGCAGGACGCAGGTGGCGGAATCCACAAATAATGTTTATGAAGTCATAATCACTGTTTTTCTAAATAACTCTTTCAAATCGGAAGCGATATTTTTTATTTGTATCTAAACTCAAAGGTAATTTTTTTTAAAGTTTGTATTGAAATATTCCCTGAACATTTGTTGATGAGTGACGTCTCTGAATAACTCCTAGTATTATATTTGTTTACATTATAAAAAAATTTAATCAAAGCGGGCGAAAAAATGAGCGAGCAGTTTTAAAATTCCTGCTCGGCAGTGTCCTCGTACCGTCTCTCGAGTGTCGTATAATCTTATCTCTATGGAACTGTGCGTTGATCTTTGTTTTACCTTCTGTTATTTTTGTATTGATTGATAAAACATAACAATTTTATTTATAATAATAACGACTGTAAATAATAACTACTATATTCATTACATTAGAAAGTTAATTTTGTTTAGTTCATGTTTTGTTTTTTTTTTTAATTAACATAATTTAAAAAATAATATACATAATATCTCAAAATGTCAAACTGATGTTAAAGTGATGAGCAAATTTGAGAGAGACAAATTTTAAAGTAAGAAAGAAAGAATCCTTTCATGTTGAGGACGATATTCGATATATTGTTGTTTCCATATGTACCGCGTACAATCAGATATTAACCGATGATAAGTTCACTTTTATTATTTTATATGTAGAAACTTAAAACCATAAGGATGATATTTTTATTTTTAAAATAAAAATAATATAAAGATGAATTTCTTTATGACTTTACTTCTCACACATCTTGAAATATGAACCGATGTTAAAAAAAAGCATCATCATCATCATTCCCTTTCCGCACCTAATGGTGCATAGGGCACTGGATTGGTACACCAATCGCAGCATATCTTGATTAATTTTGTTACATTAAGGTAAGGTGATCAGTCTTACTCTTCAGGTACCAGTCCAGGGACTATGATAAAAAAAATATACATAAAAAATTAGGACATAATATTGGACGAATTTTGAACAAATAATAAGTTTTTTTGTTGAGTTATGTACGAGGCAAATCCAGAAAGTAAGAGTACAAATAATTTCATCGATATTGGGACAGTAAGAAGGAGCCATATTATTGAGAAAATCGTCCAACCAAAGTGTTACCACCACACGTTCAATTGGAGGATTATAAGGTCCTCTAAATTTTCGTATCACGGTCCATACTGGTTTAAGTGTGCTCGAAGGGGAAAGTCGTTCACAAAATTGGGACGATTCGTGTCTTTTTTTTTACTCCTTAACAACCGTCTAGTCTGAGTCTGAATCTGTTTTAATTTTTAAAAGTATTCGAAAGTCGTATGCTTACAATAAAATTTGCAAGCTAATTTTCTTTTAGAAACTACTTCAGTTCATTCGAAGTCCCACCATGGGGGGGACGAAAGGTGACCATTAATATTTTTAGAAAAAGGAATAAAATTTTTAGCAGTTTCGTGGAATATTTTAAGCATACCCAAGAAATTGTACAATTTTCAGAAATAACCCGAGGAAATTTGGAGCCTTCCTCTTCAAGAAGCGTTTTATATGCATTTGGGTTAGCTTTTGGTGAATTTAATTTGTATTTTTGCAATAATAAATACACAGGCACATATTTAAAAGTATTTACAATGCAAATTAATATCCATTTGGCAATTCTCGACCTGAGTACGGCCCATTGTTTTGCTGCAAACTGTAGCTAACTTAATATCCAATAGTCATAGAATGGTTAATTATTTTTAGATTTGGAATTCAATCATAAACAAGTACCAAGGTTCCTACTTATCAATGAAAAGTTACTCCATCTTTTTTCATGACAACGAAATGTCGATTTTGTCTATTTAAGTTAGGCATAAAAGGTCCGAAATGCAGTTGTCTTTTTTGCATAGCATCGGGGAGGCATCTTCAAGACAGTGACAAGAAAACAATGTTCAAATACCTGTTTATCAAAGTTCCTCGTCACCGCACATCCTCACAATTTATGTAATCCGATACACAAAAATAAAAATGCACATATCTAATTTGAACTAAATACAGTAATTGCTATCAAACTTTTGAATGTGTTCTTTTAATATATTTGAACGAATATGTCCTCAAATCTAGCAATAGCAAAGCATTGCCGGGTTCAGCTCGTGACATATAAAAATGACTTGATACAAAATTTTACATTTTAATTTTGCCGGGTCTATTGGTTCCCATCTCCGGTGGGTATGAGATAAACGTAGATATTCAACTTACCCGGATCAAATCGGGGGATATGGATCCTACAGAAACCAATTTTAATAAAATAATTTAATTCAATGGACGATGCTGACTTTTGTATCTCTACTTTGTGTTCATTGGGTTACGCATATTATTATGTATTATTTTATACCTGTAATAATTAACATACTATCTTTTTTTTAGCCAAAATCCATAGCAAAAGGAAATTTCCACCTTAGTGTATTTGTCCATATTGACACAGGATGTGTTGAAATCAGTTTAAATAAACAACAGGTATGAGTTTTGTATTTATTATTTACATTAAAAAATTTCATGATGTTTCTGACAATTAACTAACTGCATATTTATTTATGAAACAACTCATCCGAATTTTATTGCTTTTACTGGCTCTACAAAAAGCGGCTTGGTGGGAGCTTTAGTACAAATATAACAATTGAAATTTTGAAAACTGTATAATTATGTTATTTAAATATAAAAAATAAAAATAAATTTTAAAATAAAAAAAAAACATTTAAATTAATCGCTTTAAGAAATTAAATAACAAAAATATGGTACGATATTGAGAGATCGTAAAGTGTAGATTTGGGCATACTCTACTCTCTCGAAATATCGTTGATGTTAAAAAACATTTGATGTGTATAACACCAACATAGGGCCACCAGACCATCTTTCATTTTGGACATTGTTTTGCTGGAGCTCCTATATCCAACCACTGCAATGAATGCTTACGGTTGTCGTTCAAGGTTGTCGTTCTTATCGCACGTAACGATCTGACTCAGAATTTCCTAGTTCTTGTGTCAAATCAATGAAGCAATGCAGGCAGGCATCAATGTGAGCTTGCTTCTAGCATTCATTCAACTTACATAATACTCACTTCTTAACCTTTTTAGTGCCATTATTTTTTACCCATATGTATTAAAAATGCCAAAGAAAACTTTTGTTTTTGATGTCATTTACCCTTTTTTAAAAAAATGCATCTTTTCCAAAAATTACCCAATTTTGAAAATTCTTTCAGTGTTTTCATAAAAAAAACTTTTACGTGAATAATAAAATAAAAAGAAAATTATGGAAATATATATTGTGAATATTGTGAAGTTTGTTTATTGAATTGCGTATCCGGTTGTAAGTATGTAAATTGGGTCAAGGTTACATCGTCATTTTCGCAGTCCAGTACTTGCTCCGTGTCAGCAAAATAATTGTTATCTCCACTATTATTACTATCACTTAAAAATTGCATCACGCGGTGTGAGCGCACCACAATGTCACTCCCACTATCACTTTCTTCACAACTATTTTCGTATTCTGTAAATTTTAATTTTCTGGATCTTTTTATATTGTATTTAGTAATAATATAATAATTTAAACCTTATGTAATACATACAAATTAAAAAAATAACGATGCGTGCAAGCGACCTTCCTCGTGCAGGCTAAACAGCAACCGATTTCGCGAGCGCCATCGCGCTCGTGGCATATTAACATATCGTGGTTATATTGCCGATGAGCGCCATCCCGCTCATCGGCAATATAATACAGTATATAATAGAACAGTTAAAATCCTTTACTTTGCTGACTTTGTGTAAATGACAATATTGTTTTGTCACTCACGTTGAAAGCTGGTGCTTGCTCTGTTGTAATTTGAAATGGGTCCGCCTACACTATTGCTTTCAATTCCTTATCTTCATCCTTAGTCTCCGGTCTTCCACAAGTTTTATTATTGAGGTCAAAATTTCCTAAATGGAAGCGATCAAATAAAAAACGTGCAGTGTGTTCGCTTGCGGTGTTTAGCCCGTATACATAATTGATGTTACATGCTATATGTGCCGTGTTAGTACCGCAAAGAAACTCACATTAAAAAATAATATCAATTTCAACTTATCTATAATTAAACTCATGAACATATCTTAACAATAACAAACAAATTGAATGACTGATTTTGAAAACAAAAAATGTCTAAGGTAAAAATATTTGAATTTGAAATTCCTGCAAATTCCTTCGAATTGGGCCAGTTTGTAAAAAAGGTAGTTTCATAGATAAACATCTAATATTATGTGAAATATGATCGTTTATTTTATTGTTCGCACACTAAAATGAAATATAATAAAAAATCAAATGTTTGCAACGCAATTATCTATTATATTTTTGTCATAAAGCAAAACCAAAACTGTTCTTATGATAAATAATAACAGCGATCCATTACGTACTGGGGCTCTTCGGAAATATATACTTAAAACTCAAACATGCTTGAAGTCTTAAAGGTCAATTTAAAAACATAATTTACAGTTTTAAAAAAAAGCTTTACTACAAGATTCGATAACCAATTGACAATAAGGAGCTATCTTTGTCCTCTTTAAATATTTTGATCAAAATGCTCTAAAACCCAAATTTGGAAAAAATAAAGATGAATTGTGCTATAGATTCCTGTAAAACCATAATCTGGTGGGATTCCACATTAAAGTGGAGTACAGTTTGGAGGAAGAAACATAACTGTAATTCATCCACCATCACTTATCAAATCGGTGCAATTTGGATAGCCAGGAGGATTATAGAGAAACAAAGCTTTTGGAGGCAGCTTTAGTCCTTGAATTCCCTCGCCCCTCTACGCGATGCTATGGTTCGGATTACTGGATGTTTGGTTTATAACTGGTTTGGATTACAGAGACTATAATGTAGTATGTTTTTTTCTTACAGATTACTACCTTAACGGTCCTTTTTTATAGATCAAAAGAAATTGTTAGTGTGATTCAGCGTAATTTTGTTACTGACAATTTATTTGAGGACTCTTTACCTAAGGATTATTATGAGCAGTTGCTGTTAGATTTGTGTACAAAAAGTTATACATCAGAAAATACACTACCTCTTTCAAAGTAAGTATGATATTATTTTAGTATTTTGTGTATTGTTACACCAATAGGATGTTAATTGGTAATTGTTGTTCATTCGTTTCATGTAGGCAAGTTAATCAATCTTCCTCTCCAGATGCATTATATAGACAGGCGCCGTGGCGCAGTTGGTTAGACGGCCAACTGTGAAACTGGCGTCGCAGATTTAATTCCTGCCATTTGCAAAAAATCCAAGAAAAATTTTTCTCAATGGGTCTGGGTGTTGTGGTGTATTTTGCATAACCTCCTTCTATATTCCCTCTTTCCCACCTGCTGACAAGCCTCTAAGTAGAGGCTTAGCGGTTAAATATTGTAGCATATTACATTATTATCTATCTGATTATTTATGTATTTTCAAAGGAATAATAGGTCCTCCTTTTGCCATTGTGGTAGCAATAATTTAAGATTGAGAGGTATTAATAAATTATTTTTTTCAATAATTGTATCCAAAATCTTAAATATAAATAAATTATAATCAAAAATCTTTTTTAACAGTTCATAGGGCTTTTACAAATATTTTACATTGGTAAATTTCATTTACACAAACAACACGCTTTCAAAGAAACACCAGAGTATGTAATATTTCATGAAAATAAAATATACCAAAACAAATAAAGCATTAATATTTAAAAAGTGCAAAAAAATAATACAGGAAGAAAGAAACGCGGTAGTCTTCTGGGCCCCCATAACAATGGGAATATAAAGACGGCATACCTTCACCTTGACGGTATAGTTGAAGATAAATTCTCTCTAGCGATTACGAAGATGCGCTACCGACCCCCCACCTTCAAGTTTTGGGTAGGTATATTGATATGTAACAAGGGGAAGCGTACGTCACTGTACACATATCTACGCACTAAAATGACATAGCTTCAGTATGACGTCATAGTTGAAGATAAAATTCTCCCTACCGATTACTAAGATACACTACCGATCCCCCCACTTCAAGTTTTGATGCAAGTACATCGGTTTGTATCAACAGGTCTAGAACCCCTCGATACGTTTATCTACGCATTAAAAGTGTCAAAAATTTTCTTCCGCCGAGCAATTTTACCTTTAATTACGACTTATCTAAATTTTTAATCATTCTGAGGCTGGCACTTTTTTTCTTAAAAGCCTATTAAAAATATGAGGTAAAAATAAGTTAATTTCGAAGTCGAATTAAATTCTGACATAACTGTCAGTTTTAAAAAAAGAGCAGTTAGATGCAAAAAACTGCCCTGTTAACATATAAGAGTATCTAGGCGTTAGAATGTTGTCACTGTAAAAAAAAAATGTTATTATATTTTTTCTATCTGTTTTACTGTCTTTCTGGGAGAACGTATTGAGAGTCGGCCTTGTAATCGCTCAGTAGATAAATACAGACGATCGTTAAGCATATCGTCTTGGGAATTGTCAAAAGTCATATAAAAATCATGTTCAAGCGAGCATTTTTTGCTTGAATTTGGATTTATTGGAGTTTATAAACGCTTTGAAATGGGCGCTTTCTATCACAGAAGCCTATTTAAAATATAAATGAGAACTATTTTAAATTTCAATGAAGTAAGGAACGTGGACTAATTTTTGCAGTCATTCATCGGTTTGCTTCGATCATATGATGTCGAGATGACAAGTAGGTAGAAGATATCGAGGTAGATACAGATAATATAGAAGTTAAGTATACCGTCTCAATATATACAGATGAAGAATGCGTTTATAATTGAGGCCCTAGTGGCATATTCCAACTGTTACACAACAAAATTACATTTTATAGTTCCGTTCAAACAAATACACCTGAAGTGCAAGACTGATCACCTTACCTTCCTATAACACATGATCGATATGTACTGCTTGTACTATTCCAATGCAGTGCCCTATGCATCATCAGGTATGGATTAGTGGTTGATGATGATAATGATGATTAGTATTTCTTCATATGTATGAGTATTGTTTAGTATATTTTAGTATTACTTCAGATATTAATTATTTAACATCTGTTTTTTAAACTGATTTACAAAAAATGACTGTTTTTTACAGAGATATAACTAGTTATCAAGACAGTGGAGTCATAGACAAAAGTGAACGAAAAAAAGGTATTATGTTTTCATAATTTACTTACATGATATAAAAGTATAACTGAAGTCCACGAGTGAGTAAAATAATTTAGGTTGCGCTGCCAGGAGTGAATTTTTTTAATCTAATGAAACTAGAAATCTTTAATAAATATTTTTTTAAATGTAGTTTTCGATTTAAAAGCTTTACGCCTGAATAAACAGTTTCATATTTAAGGGTTCAATAATCACGAATCCTCTCGCGAAACACTTATGTTTATAGTATGAATGATATTAATAATTATTACGACAAGAATAATTGTAATTATGTATTTGATTGTGAATACTACAAATACTACAAAATCACAATCAAAGCATAAAATTATGCGCGTGAAATGTTTTCAGTAGGTATCAATATAATTAACTTAAATTTGGAAAACACAAGTGAAGAATCCAAAAACACGAATACAATTAAAATGCAATGGAAGTGTACAATTGTGAGCACAGTTTATTTATTTTATTTAAAACTTCAAGTACAAAGAATTAGAACTTTATGATACTTCTTTTATACTTAAATTTGAAAATCCAAATCATAGCGAAAACACAATCGTTAAATATATAATTCTTCTGTACGTGTGATGTTACTAAACTCCTCCTAAACGGCTTAACCGATTTACATAGATGTTAACCTGTAAAAAAAAGTTAGGAGCACAAATCTTTTTTTCACTGAACTACCAGGGTTGCATTCAACGAGAATGCATATCACTGCCCTGGTTCATGTATGTTCAATAGACCATTTTGCAAATTTTACAAAAGACATTTAATTATTTTTTAAATCAAATAAGTAACATTAGTAAGTGGAGATTGGCACTAAAAAAATGCTGAAAATATTATTTACTAACGGAAAAAAAACAATAATACTTTAGCTACATGGACGCCTAATAAGATAATGAACGTATTGGCATTCATAACTCAATTTTCTAAAAATGGTCGATTGAACATACAAGAACTAGGGCAGCGATATTAAAAAAAAAATGGAAGGATGTTGTTTTTTTGTGTTTAAAAAAAGTTTGTTTTTGAATGTTCACAAACAACATTAGCCTTTTATGGATCCCAATCAGATTATTTCCTTACATTCCTTATAATTTCTTCCCATTTATTTGTTTTTATTGGATTGTTGTAATACTAAAATAATATTAACTGACATTTAATACATTTTTGAAAATCCCATTCATGAATAAATTGCACCCCTGTTGATGAGAAGAGCCGAGTTTGACATATGCAAAAAGAATTCTATATTTAAAAATGAATTATTTTATTTCTTGGAATTTAACCATAAACGAGTACCTAGGTACCTATTTAAATTCAATATTTGAATATTAATGGTTTTTAGTTTTGGAATACAATCATAAACAAGTACCTACTATCACCTATTTATCAATAAAAAGTTTTTTTTTTTTAAATCAGGACACGTTTTTTTTGCACGCTTTTACGACACAATCAGATATTTTTCTCTTCATTTCTTTTGGTTCCGAATTAAATGTCAAGTAGACGATTGGTGGAATGCCGTACACTTCCGTTCTGACAGGGACTTGCGATTGTTGCGCGTTGTTTTCTGTATAAATGGTCGCTGATACACTGCAATTGCAGTTCTAACGCAGTGTCCTATTACACACAGTAGACAGGGAGGGGGTGATGATACATGAAAAATATCTTAACAAATTGTATAATAAAAGAAACATTTTGATATTTTTAGAGTCAGAATTCACGGATCTCATTTGGTCATTTTTGATGCAATGGACCATATCAAAAATCACCGTGAATTGTTTTGCACATAAAACAGCTGAGGATGATGATCATAAGAAACCTTGTAATTTAAAATTAGTTTTTGAAGCTGAAGATATTATATCAAGTATCGATATGCAAAATGATTTTACAAAGTTGAAGTCCAAGGTCCCGCGCGCCAATGCACAACATTTCACCAGGTACTTAAAAACAAATAATACAGATGAGTCGTCTATTATCAAAACCCACCATCTCCTTACTGGACCATTTTTGTCCCCTTTCTTGTAAATGCTCGGAACAAGTGGCGACAATAGCACCTATTGAGTAATGTGAGATTATCAATAATATGCCAAATATTAGAGTTTGTAAAATAGTTATAAAACTAAATAATTTGGAGATGGTGGCCTTTGGAAGTCATCGAACGACAATTATTATATTGATTGAATTACTAATTTTATTGCTATAAATGTTGTAAGCCTAAGTGTTCTGTGCTGTATTTAATAATTTCAACTAGACTTTTTGGATTGTTATTATTCATGAAAAATATGTTTGTTTTTGTTTATTTCCAATTTCTCTTCGTTTATGCTTAATTTGCATGTACAATGTATCTTTGAACATATTTGAATTAATCTTATGTCGTTATAGGTTGGATTCATTTTCACCGTGGAAAGTTGGCTCCTACAATGGACTTGTAGTGCGAGGAACAGAACAGGTTTCTAAGGAAAAACCTCTCTTTTTAATGACAATAACTGTTGCAAAGTAAGTAATAATGTTAAATAATATATCGTCGTTGCACATCAAATATGGGCCATGTGACTCGGAGCACATTCTGAGGAAATCGATAAAAACTATTTAAAAAAAAAACTAAACCGAAAATAACACTTCTGTGTATAGACAAAGTAGGAAAAATACAGTGTTTTTCATTATAGTAATATATTTATTTCAAATACCAATTACTATATGCCAAAAAGTCGCATTTTGACGTGATTTTGCCACATGGCTCATATTTAATGCACAGTTTTTGTCACATGGCCCATTTTTAATATTTATCAAATTAACAAAAACAAACAAACAAACCACCACGCCGTTTCTCCATAGGGGTAGGCAGAGAGGATAGCTCGCAATATCACTCTGTCTTTGCATAAATACCTCGCTTCCTCTACATTCATACATCTTCTTATGCACGCACGCCGATTCCGACTTTTGACATGTCCATCTTCAAATATTTGTTGGATTAATTTATGTCGTAACTTTCTCGATCTTCCTCATTTCCTGCATCCATCAACATTCGCATCGTAAATCTTTTAAGCCATTCTTGTTCCGTTCATTCGCTCTACATGTCCAAACCAACGCAGAAAAACTGATTTCATTGAGATTCTATAATCACAAAATGTATCTTAATATATAAACATATTATTACATTTGAATTGTTTATGCAGAGAATATGACTATATAATAATATCAAATGAGTAGACCGTTACAGTCATTATTTCTTACCTCTTTCTTTAAGAATCAATTCAGATTTAATTATCTCTCTATAAAATTATAATTTAATGGAATACGTGGTAGTAAAATAACCACAAGATGATTTCTTTTTACATGACTATTATTTCAAATTGTACAAAATAAGTATATCAAATACACAAATAATAATCATCACATGTAAATATTATCAATCAAACAAAAAGCTGGAAAGGCAGTAGAAGACTGAGTCAAAAATAATGTGAAGAACTGGAAAGACTCAATAAAATGCTTTTATTTTCACAAAAAACCGAGACAACTATTTAGTCTGAACAAAAAGTGAATTCCTGCGTGTCTGACAGATGAAATCAACAAACCGATGTTGAAAGATGCTGATAAAATGAGGACATGGAAGGACTATAATGCATCGCTTCGCTCTTCAATGACAATAGACCCGATGTCGGCATACCCAGTCTGAATTCTAGAATATCAATATTAAAGCCTAAAATTCTTCATGCCATTTTATACTGCAAGAATAAAAGGCCCATTGACCCGACGAAAAACCCAATTAAATTTCAAAATTAATTGACAACCTTCTTAGATTATAAACCATGATACATTATTCGGTGACTATTCCCCAAGACCAACTTAAATCCATATTCATCACTCTCCCCAAAAAACGGTACCCAAAAAAATATGATTACAGTCTGATAAGTCTAATGAGTTACGTTTTAAAGATATTCTTTTAAAAAAATCCATTTCAGTGTTTAATGAATAAACAATCTGGACAACTATCAATTTAGTGTTTTATAAGTGGTTTTGGAACTGGAGAGGCATTGCTGACAATAAATGTGTTACTACAGAAATTCTGAGACCAAACGAGGGATGTTTTCGTCTGTTACTAGACTATGAAAAAACATTTGATCAAGTAAAATATGGGGATTTTAAAGGAATGCTTCAGGACATGGTATAGTTGACAAATATATAAACATTATGAAAAACTTGTATTCGAACCAACAAGTTGTCATCAAACTGAAAATTGGAACATTGGAGAGCATTTCAATCCAGTTGTGTACTCATCAATAGAATCAATGATGCAGGGGTAAGGTTGGTATTGAACATCAACATTAGTAAAACAATGTTCATAGTGTTTAGCTGACTGGACCACGCAGAAGTACTCCTCACGTTAAACGGTTCTAGTATAGAGACAGTTGACAAATTTGAAAACCTTGAAGGATTTTTAGTTAAAAACATTGATTCAGAAATTGAAAGAATGGTTAATGTTATGTTTGGTCAGTGATCTTGTATGGAACTGAATCGTAGACCTACAAGATAGGTATTATGAACAGGCTAGAGGCATTTGAAATGTGGATGTTTCGTAAAATGATCAATCATGATGAAATGATGATCATTCCATGAACCATGAGGGTGAGTCGATAGACAGTGTTGCTGATTGATATCCAAGTCCTGAAGATGTCTTACCTGAGACACGTTTAGAGGAGAAAAGTACAAACTAGGTACTGTTATAAATTTGAACTTAACAATTGTAAATTATACACAGTAAAATAAAACCTTCATAATCAATAAATTCTTAAAGTCATAAAAGGGGTGATGATCGTTGTCTATTACAAACTTGCAAATGCCTAAATTTGGATTTAGATCGTGCAAGGGATTTTTTGTATAGAGACAATGTAAAGAAAGATCACATAGCTCATATTTAAATGCAAAATTTTGATTGTTTTCACATGGTTCATTTTCTATCTCAGTAAATATTTTTTATTTTCACATGGCTCATATCTTAAAAGGTAAAGAAAAACAAAAAAAAATATATATATATTTAACATAAAAGTCATACCTGGTAAATTACAAATTTCACAGGACATTACTGTTTTACGCTTTGCCGGTCTGATTTCTATTTAAATATTTTATTTACAAGATAATGTTTCTTAGTTCAGAGGCAGAAATGACTTGTTGCTTTAGTAAATATGTGAAATTATCAAATATCTATTACAAAAGCAAAAAGAAACGCAAAATGTTTTTTTTTTCAGTTACGGCTTTTAGGCTTAGCAGGCTAGTATAACGCTTTCAGACCTGAACTTGAAATTTGAATTTTGCTAAGAAATTTTGTCTTTTATATGATGGTTAGACATTACTGAGATTAAAAAATAATATTTGAATAATCCGGAAAATCTAGTTTCCGAGAAACCTCACCTTCACGATCGTGCTGGTCAGGACTATGCTCATACAAATAAAAGTAATCTTACGTATCTTAACCTATTTATCGCTGACTTATGAGAGGTTCACCTACCTTCTCACGCTGCACCCATTAAAGTTTTTGACACATCTCACTTAAAACACTAAAAAACACCAATAATAAGTACGAAAGCCAAGAACTGTTAACACAAGCATCTTTAATAATAATTTAAGACGATACCTAGCCGAAAAAATAAACCATTCAATGCGAGAAACATATTAAAATAATTTAAACAAAATAACCTACTGCTAGAAAATAGAAAAAATGCCAGAAATTCTACTTCTTATACTTCACCGTGTATAAGTGAAGTTCTCACACCATACTTCAAATACTTGTTATTCGAGACTAAAAGCAGGGCGAGAGAAAAAAATTACAAGTTTGTATGGTTCAAAGACGCTAAAATATTAGTAAGAAAGTCGGAAAACGACAAAATACTTACAATAAACCATGTTGAAGAAATTAAAATCAAGTTAGTATAACCTAAAAAATGTTATAATTGCACCCACTATTGGTAATTTAACTAAACTTAACTACACCTAAAACATATGCACTGTGTCATTAACACACTCCCTCAATCGAAATATAACAACAAATTTACTTTTTACTTTATGCTAATAAAACAAACAGAATTTTATAAAACATCATTCTTGCTTGTAACTTGTAAATATGTTATGTAAGTACATACTCGTATGTAAATATTTTTATAATGAAAGTTAGAATTTATAACCATAAAACTTGATAGTAATAATTGATTCAATAAATCATCAATAGATGGCAGAGTGAATTATTTAGGAATAATAAATTTAATTAACATTATAGGTAAAACAAATAAAAGATATTTATTATTTAACCTTAAATAAACTAAATTAGATATAAAAAATACCTAAAAATGAAGGATAAGCAAAGAAAAAAACAACAGTTCTTGTGTACCGTTTTTAATTTTGATTCATATGATTTACTTTTATGCTCTATGTTTTATAGTACAAAGCATGATTATGTAACTTTAAATAGTAACAAAGCACTAAAATGGTATTTTATAACTTCTCAGCGGCAATGGGTATTTATTAAAATGTATATATATACAAAGCTATAATTTACAATTCATTATAATAATTACATATTTAAATACATACAAAGGGAATAAAATATTGCGATTCCTTTATTATTCGTTCTCATATAACCAATCATCACACCATTTCTTTATGTATAAATTCTGAGACCCCTCGTATTAAAAAAAAAGTTGTAGAATATTCTCCAGTTATGTATGAAAATCTTGCAAAAGATTTAGAAAATGAATTGTGGAATAATTTTTTTTCAGAGATGGATGTTGCATTAGAAAATTTTATATCATCCTTAAAACACCATATTTCCAGAAACACAATTTACAAATTAATTCCGAATAAAAAACGCAGATTAACACCTTGGATTACAGATCAGATTGTTAAATCAATACATAAAAGAAATGCACTACACAAAAAAACACGAGATAATCCAGGTGATATTTCAATAATATACAAATACAAAAAACACCGAAATTTTTGTAAAAAAGAAATTAGAATAGCCAAATAAAATTACTATAGCAAAATAATATACGAAGAAAACAATTGCAACCCACGTAAAATGTGGAAAATGGTTAGGGAAATTACAGGAACCTCTCTTACAAAAAACTGCCAATCGAAAAAATGGAGACCAATGGTAATTATTTAAATTCAGATAGTAAATTAATAGCTAATCACGCTAATGTATATTTTACCTCTATCGGTAACTCCCTTGCACATAACATACTTAACAAAATTAAACTAAACGAAGACGCCCTCGTAAATAAAAGTAATATTGTACCTCCAATACATAAATTAGATTCAATAGCCATTACTCCCGATGAAATCATAAAGACAATAAAGTGTTTCAAATTGAGTAACACTACAGGACCAGACAATATTAGCTCAAAACTAATAAAATATATTCAGGATTACATTGCAGTTCCACTGGCTTACATATTTAATCTCAGCTTTAATACAGGAATATTTCCTAGGCATTTGAAGGAATCTTTTGTAATACCAATATTTAAAAATGGTAATAAACATTTGATCCAAAACTATCGACCTATTTCATTACTAAATACTATCTCAAAAATAATAGAAAAAATTGTTAAACAAAAATTAAGCTATTTCTTAGAGCATAACAACTTACTGTCTAATAATCAGTTCGGATTCAGGGCAGGATTAAGCACAGAAAACGCCATACTTAAGTTGACCGAGACAATTACAACATCTATAGATAATAGTAAGAAATGCTTAGCGGTTTTCCTAGATTTAGCAAAAGCATTTGATATCATCTCTCATAAAATACTAATTAAAAGATTACAAAATATGGGCATTAAGGGAATGATCCTTGATTGGTTTAGAAGTTATATATCCAATAGATTACAAAAAGTAAAAATTGGCAATGAACTAAGTGATGCTGCATAGTTAGACTATGGTGTTCCCCAAGGAAGTACATTGGGACCGCTACTGTTCTTAGTATATATTGACGGACTTTGTAGGAGTGAATCTCTTGGAAAAATAATATCTTTTGCTGATGATACAGTATTAATATATAGTGCCCCAAACTGGGCAGAAGTTCATGACAAAGCTAACAAAAATATGATGAGGGTAAACAATTGGTTGAATGACAATTTGCTTACTCTCAATGCAGAAAAACAAAGTTTATCTGTTTCAGCCTATCTTCGGTGGGACAATCAAACTCCGGGTATGAACTAAAATTGCATCATTGCATAAATAATGTCAATTGTAAATGTACGATATTGGAAGATGTCACTAGTGTAAAATATTTGGGTTTAAAAATAGATAAATTTATGAGATGGAACCTACAAACTGAAGAAATTCCAAATAAAATAAAACATTTGATTCATTTTTTCATAAAATATATATTTTCTAAAACTAATTAACACATTACCTAAATAATGAATGTTTATATTTTTTTTATAATACTTACGTGACAGAGTTTGACCTCCAACACGGCATGACATTTTGACAGCTAAAACTGACGCCCCTACCGATATATTTTTAAAACTAATGCCTTTAGAGTATTGCTGTGGACCCGCATGGTGAATTTCGGCCATCATATGGCGAAAATTTCAAAGCATTTTTGAGATTTAAATTTTTTTGTCGACCTGCACAATCGTGTTAGCCGGGTCTGAAAGGGATAGGCGGTAGCATCCACATTTTTACTGTATAATGTAAATATGTCATTTTTTTACAACTATTTAAATAAGTACATTACATTGTTTTTTGCTGTTATAGGTCTTCGAGTGTTTATAGCCGATGGGAAAATGAAAATAAACTGTGTAAATCACAACTTGTAAGTCTTGATAAAAAAAATAGCAAAATGTTAGTTACTATTTAATAATCGTAATGTAATGAATGTTTTTTTTTTCATTTTAGAGCCCAACTATTGAGTATATATCGGAATACGAAGTTTGCGTACAAGCAGTAGATTTAATAATTAGTGCCGAATGTCTTAATCCATTTATAACAGTGTTCACCTCAGCCCTTTCACCAAATGTTTGCAATTCTGTAACATCCATGTTTAAAAATGAGGTGCCGCTATCGTTCAAAAAGTAAGCTTTTTAAGTACATCTACTTTTATCATACCATATATTAGGGCTTAAGTAAAATACAGTCAATAATAAGGTAGGTATATAGCCTGTTAGAACAACAATATTAGTTAGTACTTATATGAGTAGACATAGTCAAAGGCCTGTCCAGGTTTTGAAACCAAAGTATGGCCTGCAGCATTGCCACTGGAGCAATGTACTCTACCCCAATAAAAGCAATGGAAAGGATAGTATGCCCAAATCCTGAACACATTCATGTACAGATATTTTATGTTAATTTTAAATAAAAAACCACAAGGAATCTGCAGCAATACCTCATTGAGAATACAATTTTGGCTATGCCATCGGATGTAAAGACTATGGAATTCAACATCAAAAAGCACTTTAGGCAGGCAGCTCTTAAAGCTCTTGATTTCAGTAAAGATTAATTCTAAATTAGCATTGAAATGCCTACATGCGCTTTATTGTGTCAGCGAGTGCAAGAACAAAACATTGATTTGGGTACCTGGACAATCAAACATTGACAGTAATAAGTTAGCTGATGAATTTTGCGAGACTGGAAGCTGAAACAACCTCAATAGGATCAGAGCCCAAGTGTGGATTGCCCAAATGTGCTTCTTGTAATTAACTTATGCCGTGTGTGGGCCCGGAAGCAGAGTAAATGTAATGCTTTGGCAAAAAGCACGTGGTCAGCACCATGTAAATGACCTAATGAACTGATAGTCGCAAAGTTTTGGTTTCGACCTAACGAAACTTAGCCAATACCAAGGGAGGGTTATCACTAGAGCCCTTACAAGACACTGCAAATTGAATCAACACTTTTCTAGAATTAATCTTTCTGAAACCTCTAGATGTAAGTTCTGCAATGCAAATTATGAAATATCCATACACGTTCTATGTGAATGTAATACTTTTTATCACAAAAGCCGCATTCTTAGGTGACCACTGGTAAAACCTGAGGATGTTTGATCGCTCGCCCTTTACCTAATAGTCCAACAGAAGGAGATTTAGCAATTGATATATGGGCATTCTTTGTCCACTCAGTAGCCGGGCTCTTTAAAGGCTTAAAGGGTGATAATTTATTAATGAGAATCCTGCACAATAGATCTATGCAGGATGCAGTGACGACTGGATCTTATATAGCACTGATCCCCAGCTTCCAGAATAATAATAACGTTTCAAAACATAACAAATTATTAGGTGGAAAATTATTAAAGATTGAGAATAATATCTCTCGAAACTTATTTATTTGTTTCAGAAAATTCATATAAACAATTTGTAGAATGCACCATGCTGTGCGTTAAACAACAAAAAATCATAAAACCGAGAACAATTAATTAAATTTATTTAAAAAAAGGAAATATTCTCATGATGAATATTTTGTATTATTTATATTTTTGTTAATTTCTTTTAGCCCCGAATATTGGAAGAGCAGCGTGATTCCACTATGTTATTTTGAAGGTCACCAAATAAGATTGTTAATTCCAAATGATAAACAATGTTTAGGTGCAGGTGATGATACTATTTTTATTCAGGTGAATTAATTTGTTCAATAGATTTATTATCAATTTTACTCAAGAAAGTTCATACCAATATTATGAATTTTTAAACTTTTAGATAGAGAAGTCTCGCCTAGCTCCTTCACCAGAGAATCCAATTTTAAGGTTTGTTTTGGTTTTTACAGCAAAATAGTAATTTGACTGCTCTTTTCTTCTTTACTTTCAGTCCCATACTTATTTTAATTGGTAATATTTTTGTTTTTTAGGCGACCCCATAAAGTTAAAATGTATGAAGCAGCTGCCAATGAAGGATGGCTTCATCTGCCTGGAAGTCCTTTAGAAGATAGACAAGGTCAACTGACTGTTAGCAACATATCGGTTCATACAGCTCAGTGGGCGAAATTAGTCAATTTATTCCCGCAGGTACATATTAATACGACTTTCTCTGAATTATTTTTGTGTGTTGAAAAACTAAACTATATAGTTAAATTTTTATTTTCATTACACACAAAAAACAAAATACATAATGGGCACGCGCATAGTTTAAAAAATATTTTAATCGAACATCGGCTTATACCTTGGCTCACATGTTTAGTTAAATTTATATCAGGGTGTACATAGTCTAAGCTTAACTGGGTTGCACAGTGTGAAATCCGTACTGTGCCAGCAGGTGACCTACAATATATCGGACTCTCCCAAAGGCTCTCTTCCCTCCCTCTTCCTCCCCTCTCTCTCAGCCTGATTAATAAAAATTTTAGGGGTTTCGGCAACCATCTAATAAACTATAATCACGCTCTAAAACTTCCTGGCTGATTATCTTTCTTTCCCGTCCTTCCCTTGACCCATCCTTATGGCAGTGGCGAGCCGTGATTTATTTTATAGGTAATCTATTAAAAATGTTCATTAATTTGTACTACATATAAGTACTTACGTAACATGTAAGTAATGAAATTATAAATGACATTTTTTTTGTAATTCTGTGAAAATCAACTCAAATAACAATTATTATTAACCACGCGATAAACATAGTTTTATTCTACACTATTTTAATACAATACTTGCATAAAAGTTTATTAACAAATACCACAATGACATTCTGCAGATATTTCCATTATGATCTGTCATTGACAGTACTGTCAAGACTTGAGCACTGGCCGATTTCTTTTAAAATGAATAATGCCTAAAACGGCCACTGGGAACGCCACCTGTCCTATGTGATACATAATATGTCAACGGTATCCCATCAAAGAAAAATAGTCCTTCGGAAATAATGTTCGAAATACTAGTTTCCAAATAGAGAATCTTCTAAAAATATTTGTAATCTGCAAGTTTGTTTTAGTACTAAAAAAGCCGACTTGGGTTAAAGACGAAAAATACAGTGTACTTTTTTGTATGGAAGAATAAGCTGAGGTAATCGGCTAGTTTCATCGTTCAGTAAGAATAGGCTGGGCGCACTTCATAGATATTTTTTTGTAGAAAGATATAAACGGTGATTTATAATAAATGACAATTACTTTTTTTTCCCCATAAACATGGTTACCATAATTTATTATTATTTAAAGTCAAATATAATGGTAAGCTGTGCATAATCGCTTACTTTGACGATTCGCCCCTGCCTTATGGTACCTACCTTATATCAAGATAAAAGAAATACGAAAATAGAACATTTGGATTTGGAACATTAGAAACTAAATTTTTGCATTACAAAACATTGCATAAGAATTCTTGGAATTGTTGCGTGTCGTTGTGAAAGTTATTATAATAAATTGATAGTGAACTTTCATCATCTAGTGCCCAAAATAGAAGAACATCCTTATGGCATCAAATGTAGGTCCATTTCCGTGCTCCTTTCCATTCTTTGAATATTTCCAACCTTTTACAAAACTGAATGAAATTTGTTTTATTACTACAGTCCTCTTTGTTAATATGTTACACCTTACTGGACCTATCCACAAATCTACCTTATTTTCTACCACTGATTTGTTGCTTTGTTTTTTCTTTAGTCCCAATCATTACATTATAAATAGTATTCTGTATGACCAATTTTAGTTTTGAATCACTCTTCAACGGGAGAAGTGCTCTCCCAAAAAAAAAAAAATTGTGTTCTTAAAATAAAACAAACATTAGTAACACCTTAACAAATATTTATAAATTATATTGCCTTAAAAATTCAATTTTTCAAATTTCTTTTATTTGCAGATGACCTTAAAATATTCAAAAATAAAAAATCATTTGATGACTGTCATAAACTACAAAATGACCCATACTCTTTATTATCTTGGTGTCATGAAAACAACTTATTTTTTAATATAAATAAATGTATGTCTATTAAATTTACAAGAAAAATAAATAAAGTCGTTTTCAATTATTTAATCGACAATACAATTTTAATGAACGTCTAGACAATTCGAGATCTTGGGATACTTTTTGATAACAAACTTAAATTCAACTATCACATTGATCACATTTCCAAGAAAGCGTCCAAAATCTGTGGATTTTTTTTGCGAATATCTAAGCCATTCAAAAGCCTGAAAATTGCAATTACATTGTATAAATCATTTGTTCGTAGCTTGCTTGAATTTAATTCTATAATAAGGTCTCCCAATCATAATATTCATATAACGCGGATTAAATCGGTGAAACGTAAATTTTTGAAATTGTTAATATTTAGAATTGGATCAAATACTTTCATAATTAACTAATATGATCATCCAGAGTACTTTCATATCTTCAGTTTAGAATTCAAAGGGATTTTGGCTGGTTTGATATTCTTGTACAAATTAATATCTAACTGTAGATGCCCATGATATTCTTGCTCAGATTAACCTTAATGTACCTCACCGTAACTTGCGTATCAATGCTGTCTTTGGTGTGGGAAATTATAAAACCAACATCGGATTCTTTTCCCCTATGCCAAGGATCCTCAAAACAGTGTCTCATTAAACGTTACTGTTGATGTGTTCCTACAGCAAAGGCAAGCATTCAAGAAGCAAGCGGTGTTGTCACTCCTGATTCGCGATGACACACTTACCATGTCCGCCTAGATTATGCCATAATTATACACTTGTAAATTTAAATAGATTAAACGATTGTTTAGATTAAATGTTACTATATAATACGAGGGCGGATTGATAATGAAGCTACCTAGCGCTAGACGGCAGCACAAACAAGATTTTTTTTTCAAGAGCAGCTGTTAAAATGTCACCCAAATTCATCGATAAGTTTATTTGTTGTAGTCGTTCGAAGTAAAAAACTTTTGTGTTTCTTGAAAAATGGAAAAAAGCAAATTTCGTGCAGTGATAAAACACTATTATTTAAAAGGGAAAACGGCGAAAGAGACAAAAGAAAAGCTCGATAAATATTACGGTAAGTCTGCTCCGTCAGATTACATGGTAAAATATTGGATTGCTGAATTTAAACGCGGTCAAACAAGCACTGCAACAATACCATCAACAGGAAGACCAAAAGAGGTGGTTACTGAATAAAATATCAAGAAAATCCTCTATATAGTTATGAATGATCGCCGAGTGAAGTTGCGTGAGATTGTTGAAATGGTAAACATCTCATATGAACGTGTGTTCAACATTTTGCATGAACATTTGCATATGAAAAAGCTATCGGCAAGATGGGTGCCGTGTTTGCTCAGTGTCGAACAAAAACGAGTTCGAGAGACCACTTCACAGCAGTGTTTGGACATGATAAAGCGTAATCTTGTTGATTTTTGGCGTCGATTAATAACTGTTGATGAAACGTGGGTGCACCACTATACACCTGAAACCAAAAATCTATCGAAATAATGGGTGGAAGCTGGTGGAAGTGCTCCGAAGAAGGCAAAGACAGTAAAATCGGCTGGCAAGGTTATGGCCACTGTATTTTGGGATGCACTCGGAATATTGCTCATCGATTATCTTGAAAAAGGATCCACAATCACAGGAAAGTATTATCGTGCATTATTGGATCAATTGATTGATGCAATCAAGGAAAAACGACCACATTTAAAGAAGAAAAAAGTGCTCTTTCTTCAAGACAATGCACCGGCTAGCACAGCATTAGATCCAATGCTAAAATTACGTGAAATACACTTCGAATTGGTTGATCATCCACCTTATAGTCCCGATTTAGCTTCTAGTGACTTTTTCCTATTTCCAAACATGAAAAAATGTCTCGCAGGAAAAAGATTCAGCTCAAACGAAGAAGTGATTACCGAAACTTTTTTGATCAAGGTACGTCGTTCAGTTGGTGTTTGACAGCCGTTCAAAGCAGACAACCTTGTGATTTTCTACAAAAATGGAAAAAAGTGAATTTCGTGTGTTGATTAAACATTATTTTTTACGTAAAAAAACCATCACTGAAACTAAGGAAAGACTTGATAAATACTACGGGGACTCGGCACCATCAATTTCAATGGTCAAGAAGTGGTTTACGGAGTTCCGTTGTGGTCGTACCAGTACTAGTGACGCCGAACGTTCAGGTCGTCCAAAAGAAGTGATCACGCCGGAAATCATCGATAAAATCCACGAAATGATATTGGACGATCGGAGAATGAAAGTGCGTGAGTTGGCTAATGCTGTAAGTATCTCAACTGAACGTGTACATCATATTTTACACGAATATTTGGATATGAAAAAACTCTCCGCGAGATGGGTGCCGCAATTGCTCTCACTCGACCATAAGTGCAATCGTGTGACCACTTCAAAAGAGTGTTTAGCGATGTTTAGCCGTGATCAGAACGACTTTTTGCGCCGTTTTGTCACTGTGGACGAAACATGGATCCATCACAACACGCCAGAGACCAAGAAACAATCAAAGCAGTGGGTTGCTCGGGGTGAACGTGGACCAAAGAAGGCCAAACTGTGTCTGTCAGCCAACAAGGTCATGGCCACAGTTTTTTGGGATGCACGCGGTGTCATTCACATTGATTACCTCGAGAAAGGTAAAACGATCACTGGCGAATATTATTCAAACCTTTTGAACAGATTCGACGTTGATTTGAAGAAAATACGGCCGCATTTGGCGAAGAAGAAAGTGCTGTTCCATCAAGACAATGCACGTGTGCACACATGTCTAGTCACGAACCATCGTGACCACAAAATTCACGAATTGGGCTACGAACTTCTACCCCATCCAGCATATTCTCCTGATCTAGCCCCCTGCGACTATTTTCTTTTTCCAAACCTAAAGAAATGGCTGGGCGGTAAAAGATTTGAGTCGAATGAAGAAGTCATTACCGAAACAAACGCCTATTTTGAGAGCCTTGAGCAAACCTATTATTTGGAGGGAATAAAAAAATTAGAAAAACGCTGGACTAAATGTATCGAGCTAAAAGGTGATTATGTAGAAAAATAAAATGTTTATTTGCCGAAAAAAAATTGTTTTATTCAAAAAGTCACTGACTTATCAAACCGCCCTCGTATTTCGAGAGGTTCCTGAAATCGTATTATTCAGATGGTATAAAAAACTTGGAATATCGTCTTACTAAGTGTGTCGAAGTAAAAGGAGACTATGTTGATAAAAAAATGGTTTAAAAAAAAAAAAAGTTTTTTTCCTACTTAGTTAGCTTCATTTTCAATCTGCCCTCGAATATACTTATTAATGCCAATCTGTTAGGGCTTTCATAAGCCTGTTGATTGGCTTAAAAAAAAAAAAGTTTTATTTTGTTTCATAATTATTAGTGTCTTTGATATATTTTTTAATTCTACACTTTTTTATTTGTTTAAATTATAGATAATTATTTTAATTTAGTTTATATATTGCCCTTTCTCATAGATCGATGCTGAGCAATTAAGCGAAAACCCAGCAGTACAGTGGAATAACTTGCAAAATGACTTTTCATCTCAAATTGATCCATTCTCTGTCATTATACAAAAGTAAGAAAACATAATTTATTTAAAAAATATTTTTTATAATAAGATAATTATAATCATTATTATGCAATATTGTTCATTGTAAATAGTTGGTAATTTATAACAAACACAAATGTTTGGCTACCATGCTTTAGTTGCCATGTTATTCCAAACTTGTGATCCACCTAGTTAAATATTTAACTAGTGTTTTTTGCTTAAATGCTTCATAGGCGACACGTCGAAGGGTATCAGGGTGCATCAAGGACTTTCACAAGCGTTAATCGAGAAGTGGAGACGATTCCAAGCTTCCTATGTAAGACTGAGTGTAACTCAAATCAACCTGTTTTTTTAAAAGTGATCAATCTTTCGTCATGATCGTAGAACAACGACACATGTGATTTTTTCAACTTTACATTAGAGTGGTTTAATTTTTTTTGACACCACTTGATAAGTACAAAAGTATATAATTTGATACGTGGGTTAGTTCTATATATTCTATATTTTATATTGCCAACTCTAATGTATGGGAGCGAAGTATCGAATTGGAAAAATAATGATGAAAGTAGTTTAAATGCTGTCAAGATGCGATCCCTTAGGTGAATGTGTGGTAAAATGATGTATGGTAAGTGCACAAAAATCCGTGAACTGTGTAAGGCTGAGTAATGGTTTTTCAAAGGGAGGAAAATATAATGAAATGTGAGATCAGTGTGAACAGAGATATTCTGAATCAGGTAGAAGAATATGTGTATCTGGGAAGTATGTTTGCTAGGGATGAAAAGATATTAGAAGGAGGGTGAGTGCCGGGAACAGGATGAATGGTACACTGAAATCTACCTTGGTAAACATATGTTTGTTTGCAGGAGGCAAAACTAGCAGTTCACAATGGAGTTCTAGTATGGGTATGGGAGCGAAGTATGAAATTGGAAAAATAATGATGAAAGTAGGTTGAATGCTGTCGAAATGCACTCTCTTGTGGTAAAATGATGTATGATAGGTGCACAAATGCCGAGATCCGTGAACTATGTAAGGATGAGACATGCATTATCTACAGAATCAAGAAAGGGGTGCTGTGTATATTTGGACATGTAGAGCAAATGCATAGTGAAAGAACGGCTAAAATTACCCACGTTGTAAATGTTGATGGATGCAAAAAACAAGTAAGACCGAGAAAGACATGGCACAATCAAGTCCATGAAATACTTGAAAATGGACATGTCAAGAGCAGGAATAATCGGCGTGCATGCATGAGAAGATGTATGAATGTAGAGGAAGCGAGGTCTGTATGCAAAGACAGAGTGATATGGCATTCTATCATCTCTGCCTTCCCCTACGGAGAAACGGCGTGGTGGTTTGTTTGCTTGTTTTGTATTTTTCAAACCTGGAAAATAATGCCTTTATAATATGTAACCTTTTTAAGATCAAACATAAAAGTAAGACAATGTCGCATTTTTCACACATCCATCGTTGTTCTACGATCCCGATGATTCGGTGGAATGCCTCCGGGAAGCTAGAAATGTCTCTACTTTAGAAAATAATGCGTACATTGATTGAAAAAATTATAAAAATATTTATGCAAAAGTTTAATGTGTAAAATGTGTGTTATCTACAATTAAATTGAGAACTGATGATTTCTTAAGTACTGAATTCATGATGGTTTAAAAGAAAAAAACATATAGTAAAACATAAATATATCTTTTTTAATGTTAAATAGTAACAGTTTAAAAATACAACTTTTTCTTATCGCATGAATCAAGGGTTGTACTGTATTATAACATCTGTACACATACAAAAATTTACTACTTTTCATAGATAAAGCGATGCAGATATTGGCCGACATTACTCAGCTAACCACCTCCCCTTCTGAAATTTTATTTTGATTACTCTCCTTCTTGGATCAACTCTGCTAAAGAAACACCTGTGTTCACAAAATGACCACTATATGATAACACACGGTTTGCTAATCTTAAAACATGATCCTTTTTTCAGGTTCGATATATCTTTCACTTTCGCTCTGTCAATTTACTGTGCATCCATATTTATATGTGGACCTACACTTGAAATAAACTTTTTAACGGATTTTGACATACTTCTATCGACATCGCAAGTGAATCTACTGCTCTCTATCTTTCAACTATTTTTCAACTTGTCAAGGCACAAGGACAACGAACAAGCAAGGTGATCCTAATTATATATATTATGTATTTTAGAATAATAATGTAGGTGATATCTGTAGATAAATTGAGAAGAGTTAGTAGGGCTATCTTCATCGCTACATACCGAGACGGTATAGAGGAGACTGTGGAGGAATGAGGCATTTTTATTTTTTCTGTCTGGTTTTTAAAACCATATTTAATATGGCAATATTTTTTTTTGAAAACCATAACCTTTGGCTATGCCAAAACGATAAAATAAAAAACCTGCAAAATGATGTTTGACTTTAAATTGGTATCATGTTTGTTATGGCAGAACGCCTCATTCCTCCTACACTGGTAGAGGAGTGGGGCACCTTATTAGGAGGAATGAGGCAGATAGTCATATAAGACTCCAATATATATACATATATATAGATATAGAGAATATTATCAAAGAATGTGGATTGTGGTCTCACTGCTATGCAGATGATACACATATTTATTTTTATTGTAAACCGAGCGAGAGAAATGTGCTTGTTAATTTGATTAATGGATGCATTGAGAAAATAGAAAACTGGATGGCTGAAAATAGACAAACACTTAACCTATCTTAAACGGAACAACTATGGATGGCTTCAGCCAGGCGACAGAATTTGATTCAGGATACGGCACTACTCGATGTAAGGAGTACCGCTTTACCCACTGAACTACTGAGAGTCTTCCTTAATTCTGACCTTTCTCTTGACTCTCAAATTAGTAGAACTATAAGTTCATGGTTTTACCAGCTGAGACAGGTTAAATTCATATGCAAAAATTTGCCAGTTGATGCCGCCCGCCAATTAATAAATGCGTTTTTAGTGTCTAAAGTCGATTATTGTAATGGTATCTACGCAGGTCTACCAATTAATAAAATGACTCGCCTACAGTCTGTATTGAATGCCGTAGCGAGACTTATTTTTAGAATCTCTAAGTTCAGTCATATCACTCCTCTACTTCGGGAATTACACTGGCTACGTTTTTCACAGAGGGTGGAATACAAACTCTGTTGGCTTATGTATAAGTCACTGCACAACTCTGCTCCAGAATATCTAAGGGAACTCTGCATTCCAGATGAACTAGCTGACAGACGCTTAGATCAGCTACATCTACGTCGAAAGGAAAAGTAATTGTACCTCTACGCAAACAGCGCACTAAATTCGGCAAACGCGCATTTGCGGTCGCAGGCCCTACGGCATGGAATGCTCTCCCAGCAGAGGTCCAAAACTGTAAGAGTGAAGTGATTTTTCGGAAGAAACTTAAAACCCACTTGTTCTCTAAATCATTATTTTTCAACCTGTGGGTCGCGAGAGGTCGAGAAAACTTCAGTTTTTTTTATACAACATATAATTTGTGAGACTTAAATAAAAAGTCGATAAGAGTTAAAATTATTATATTTAACAAAATTTCCCTATAATCAATCATACAAGTCTAGTTAAATATCTAGTCATAAAAAATGCTAGTTAAAAACATGTTATTACAAAGAAAATAAATATTAAAAATGTGTTTAAATAGAAAATGATTACATCTGTGCTTGCTTATCTTCGTTCATTTTAATGTGAAGGTTGCGCTTGAGTTTGTTCAATTAATTTCTCCCAACGTGGATCCGTTTTTGCCACATTAAGTATTAAATCGTTTTCCAAATTTAAGCGATTTCTTAGTTTACATTTTGTTCGCGCCATTGATGAAAATGCCAACTCGCACAAGTACGAGGTAGAAAATGGAATCAAACACTTCAAAGCCTCGGTTGTTAATTCCGGGTATTCTGTTTTTCTTTTTAACCAAAATGTATTCAAATTTTCAGACTTGAATTCCAAGTGTAACATCCCATCGGCAGATAGTTCCAGCAGATTCTCTTTGAGCTTAGTTGCTAAATTTGCCTCGTTTATAGCTGCATTTAAAAACGGATTTAAGATCCATCTTTGCCCAGGGTTATCCGATATCTCTTGCAGTGAGGAGTAATGGCACAATTCTTTCTTCAAATTATGTAACACCATTTTCATACCAGATATATATGAGTTGATGTTGATCTCGCTTCCGCCTTCTTCAATGAAAGACTGTGTGGACAAAAATGAATCAAAGTTGTTTTGATTTCTAGATGATGACCACAATTCAATTTTTTTTATAAAGCCATGGAGTTTGTCTTTTGCTGTAATGACATTTTCATCACGCCCTTGAAGACTTTTATTCAAGTTATTTAAATATTCAAATAAGTCAGAAAGAAAAGCCAATTTTAAAAGGAATTCCGGGTCAGAAATGAATTCAGAGTAATGTGACTTGGCTTGCTGTAAATATACTAATAGTTCAGCGCGAAGTTCCATAACTCTGGTCAGTACTTTGCCTTTTGATAACCACCTAACTTCTGTATGGTAAAGCAAATTACGGTGAAGTGTCCCCATATCTTCACAAATGATTCGAAACAATCGAGTCTGCAACGCTTTTCCTTTAATAGAATTTACAATGTTAATAATAATATTAAGAACTTGACTGTATTCTTGCGGTAAGGATTTGGCTGCAAGAGCTTGGCGATGGAGAAAGCAATGCATCCAACAAGCGTTTGGCATCTGTTCTTTCAGTCTAGCAATAAATCCACTCTTCGCACCAGTCATGGCTTTTGCTCTGTCACTACAAATAGCAATGCATTTTTGTGCCCAATCGATATTCATATCTTGTGTAGCTTCAAGGAACATGTCATGCAAGCATTGACATGTAGTATTTTTGGGAAGTGCCTTGCAAAATAGTATTTCTTCCATTATTATTTCATTGGATTCAAAACGCACAAAAGCTACAAATTGCGCACAACTCGCAATATCCGTTGATTCATCAAATTGCAAGGATACAAAAGAACTTTTCATTATTTTTTCTATGACTTGATCACGAACATCAGTCGCCATATTGCTTATCCTGCGTTGAATGGTATTGTCAGAGAGAGGTATACTTTTGAGCTTTTCGACCTCTTGCTTGCCAAACATAATCTCTGCTATATCTAAAGCCGCTGGTAAAATCAAATGTTCGGCAATAGTGTGAGATTTCCCTGCTTTAGCCACACGAAAGGCTACTCGATAACTAGCGAGCAACGCTTTCTCATTCAGGTTGGACATTTGTCCTGTAGCAGTTTTTTGACGTTCAAGAGCTTTTAATTTTCGCTCAAAAAATTCCACGGGTTTATTTTTTTTATTAGGATGTTTTGTGTTTAGGTGGCGTACCAACTTCGATGGCTTCATGCTTTCTCTTGACAAAATTTTAAAGCAAATTACGCACTGCGGTTTACTGTCAATAAACAGTAAACCCAAATTTTAAATAAATGTCGTCATAAAGACGTTTTTTCTTTATTCCACTACTCCCGCTAGACATTGATGGTTCTGATGATCTTTTCAGGAATTTATCCATTTTCAATTATAACAACTCAAATAAATGCGCACCGTAAAGCAAGTGGTTCGCGCTCTTCAAACAATTAAACAGCAGATATGACCACGCGTGACTTACACTCAAAAATCAGTCTACAATTACTCCAACTCCAAGGCACCTTACAGTCCACATAACACCGAATTTACACTTCTAAATCGTTTCCACTTATCAGGATTGCTTCTGATTCCACTTGCTTTGCTGTTTTGCATCAAACTGCCATGGCCGCGGTCGACCGCCGTATTTATAGGCCAGCGCATTCTAGCGAAAATTATCTCGAAGCGTAAAGAAACGTCTCGAAACTTGTGGATCTTTCGGACTACCAGCGCCATCTGTTGCTAACATCCGGAACCTGCACTAGTTCCTAGTGTTACCAACAGATGGCGCTGGGAGTCTCACCCTAACGATATATTTTATTTATTTATATACAGCTAATATATTTGTTCAAAATCACTCGCAAACGAGTGGAGGCGTATAATAAAAATAAAAATAAATAAAAAAATATATATTTGTATTTGTTTGTTAGTTATCAATTGGCCACGTATTCAATTAAAAATTACATTTTTCACGTACTTAATTATATGTTTATATCAGATTGCAAATAACGCAAACGCCTAAAATTTTTGTAAGTATTATATATTTTTAACACACATGGAAAAAAGGGTTGGGGGATCGCAAAATATTTTTTGATACTAGGGGGGTCGTGTCATGAAAAAGGTTGAAAAACGCTGCTCTAAATCATTTGAATAAATCCTTAGCATGTGGTGACAAAGTACATTATTTTTCTTAAATCAAAAAGTTAAAATTAAATTTATGTCTATATATAATCTCTTTGTAAAGCGCCCTTGAGGTATTATATTACGAAAATGGCGCTTTATAAGTTATCCATAATAATAATAATATTCATTAGCATTGAAAACAGATGTATATTAATAAAACATTAAATATAAAACTGATGAAACAAAGGTAACCACAATTTAAAGTCAAAACAATGTAAAAAAAATAATATTTATGTATAATAAATAAAATAAGTATTTTAAGAGGAAATGTCTCATGCATGCAGACATTTGACAAAATATTCACATTGTGATGCATAGCTAATTCAATATTTTTCTGGAAACTTGTAAGAGCTGTCCCACCTATCGGGATGAGGAGAGCAAATCGTGCTTTAATGTCTTCAAGTTTTACTTCAGATTCATAAATATTCAGACAATATCCGGAAAAGAAAAATAAAATGGTCATATTCGCGAGAATCAGATTCACTGTCTGAAGAATTAGGAAGTTTTCTCACAATTGCATGACATTTTGGATAAATTTTATGTTTGCTAACTTTTATGGATCTTTCTATTATTAAATTGTTAGCATGTTCTACTAGTAAATTAGTCAGATTTTGAGTTCTTCTTAACGCCCTGCCAACTTTTTTTGTCACCCTTGGTCCTGCTCTTGGGTAAAGTAAAACATCTGGCAATAAGTTAGCACATGAAGTAGACGGTATGGGCTCATTTGGGTCTATGTTTTCCACAATGCTAATATCCGATATAGATACGTTTTGATATACTAGTTTAAGCTTCTGTAAGTTTCGGTAAATATTACAGGCTTAATTCGAAATAATATATATCACATTTTCTAAATCCTGAAATAATGCTCTCACGTGTAATTATTTTGAATGCTATTCCAGCCTGTTTTGGTCAATGCTTTATCTGGATGTGTAACCATCCAGATATCATCTGTCCTGTTATGTGAGTAGATGACAACGTCTAGTGGTTGCATTTTATGACTGCAGTAGGGTGGCGTTGTCAACGAATCTACGCCATTAGTCTCACCAATAACAGCAATATTTATATAGCTGTCATGATTATCCAAAATCAACAGCACTTGATTATCTTCGGTGGCTCCTGAAAACTTTGTGTATGTATTGGGGAGGTCATTGGGGAGGAATGGGGCATGCTCCAGTCATCCTGCAATTTAATGCCTCAATTCTCCCACGAAGTGCTAAATACAAATAAATTATCAGAAGCTGTCATTTAAAAATGTGAGGTAAAAACCTTTATCTCTAATCATCCGTTTTACATTGCGCTTGAATAATATAAATATATAAATTCCATCAATATCAAATGTAGGTCGCATTTCATGAAAACATTTCTATAAAAAGATTACTTAAAGAACATGAAAATAGAATATTCGGAAAAACATACTTTGTGTGTTCTCAGCAGAAAACAAACTGGATTCACCAAAACGCTATTAAAAATATTAGAGTTTTACCTACCATTAAAACTCTTATTATGTTTCTATTGATTTCTGGAGTCCATATTATGAGAGAAGCGTTCATTTTCTTTCCCGTTGTCTGTGGTTTCGTATCGTCTATTCCTGGGTCAATGTCTTAATCTATGGTCGCTCTGTCCGTTTCCGCCAATTTGGTATCCCGGTCATCCATGGATTTTGTTTTTTCATAAAGCTCATAATGCACCAGGTAGGTGTTACCTGGACTCCAGAAATCAATAGAAACATAATAAGAGTTTTAATGGTAGGTATAACTCTAATATTATGTGTTCTGAATTGATTTCTGGAGTCCATATTATGAGAGATCTGTCTGTTATCTCCTGGTGACCGGGTGACGCCTTTATTTGATATTAACCGGTTGAAACAGGCTTGCTAGAGAGGAACCTTTTGAGACTGTATGATTTAGCAACTCTCTTTGGTAATATTTTCTGAAGGTATTTTCAGTTTTCCAGTTTCCTCTCTCTAATATATTATCAATTGGGTAGTTTTCTAACCAATTGAGGGATGCGACCGCTGAACGTGTACTGCCGGGAGTAGCTTCCACTCCAGCCATTTTCAGTGTGGTCTTTATCCATCCTCCTATAATGGTTCTTGTAGCAGCTTTTACGGGGCCCCTAGTGCTTATAAACAGGCTTTTGAGGTTATCTACTTCCGATCTCCGATCCTTTGACAATTCTACTAGTTTTCTTATCCAAAAGACCGGGTTTATGTTGGGTTCCGGTGATTCTAAAAGTTTCCAGCTGGATTGCTGGTGTGACCGGGTGTCTGTCTTTGATCCGAAAGACGGATGTAGGATAATGGAAGTACCTTCGTCCTGCAGGTTCCCTTCCGAGATATTTAGCAACATCAGGTCGTGTACTCTCCGTCCCGATGAGAGCAGTAATAGTGTTGCCACTCTACAGGAGATCTCGTATAGGGAGTTTAATTTAGGACTATTTTTACATAGCCAGTCTTTTACAATCTGTGGATTCCAGATTGGAGATTTTGGAAGAGTAGATTTTGCCATAGCTATCGCTTTCAGGGTATGTTTTACTAAAAAATTTGAACTAAGACTTTCTTCAGCCGTTGGGTTACAGAACGTTGCTATTGCTGACTTATGCACTAGTATAGTGTTATATGACAATTTCTCCTCAATAAACAACTGTGCCAAGTACCTGGCCACCTGGTTTGCAGTAGGTTTGTTAGGATGGAAATTGTTCTTTGATGCCCAGCGGCACCATCTGTCCCAAGCTGGCTTATAAGTATTTAGTGTCGAAATTCGCCATCCTGATAGAAGTAAATTCTTCTCTTCTGGATTCCATCTGTTCAAAACGCTGTCCCACCCCCAATTTTCCATACTTCTATTTCCAGTTCTTGGATTTTGGGTGGAGGTTTGCTGGTTGATGTGTCGATTAGTACAGATTCCAAGTTGGCTATTTTCAATGGCGGTGCTAATGATCGGCGTATTAAGTCTGGTCGCCAGAACGCCCTCGGCCACCTCGGGACTGCAAGGAGAAAGGTTCCGGTTGCCTTGTTCAGGTGTGCTAGAATTCGTGGTATTAAGTTTGGCGGGGGAAAAATCCAGGCAAGATTGTAATCCCAACATTGACTGAAAGCGTTCTGAAAGATTGCGCACGAGTCTGTGCAATCTCTTGAAACATATGTTGAAGTCACGTGTGCCGTTTTGGAAGCAAACAGGTCTATATCGGGTTGTCCGAAGTGATTGAAAATTAGTTCGGTTGCTGCTGGTAAAAGGTGCCATTCCGGAGATGTTTTTCCCCGAGACAGGTGATCTGCGTCGCCGTTGTATTTTCCGGGAAGAAACTGCGCTGTCAGCGAGATATCCCACTCGTCTGCAAGGGTCAGGAGGTCTTGGGTCAGATTTAAGAGTGTTATGGATTTGGTGCCTCCTTCCTTGGAGATATATGCGACTACTGATTTGTTGTCCGATTGCACTAAGACTTCTGAACCGGAGAGATTGTGTGCTGAGTGTTGAAGGGTTGCAAGCACTGCGAACAACTCTTTCCGGTTTGAATGCCACTTTTTCTGTAGGTCGGTCCACTGACCTGATAAAGTTAAATCGTCCAATGTTGCTCCCCAAGCCAGGTCTGAGGCGTCTGTTGTCAGGAAATGGCTGAACATTTCCTTGTGAATGGTGTTTGACGAGTGCAAGTTTTCTGTCCACCATTCTACCTCCTGCAAGCACTCCTCGGTCATCGGGACTAACCTTCTTGGTGGAAGGTGCTTTAGCGATTTGCTCGCTATCTGCAACTGTCGGCAGTGCATTCGTCCTCTTTTTACCACGAAGTTGGCAAAGTTTAACCTTCCCAGGAGACTTTCCGCTTGCTTTAGAGACCATTGCCGGCAAGACAGTATCGCTCGAAGTGATTGGTGGAATGCCGTACACTTCCGTTCTGACAGGGACTTGCGATTGTTGCGCATGTCCCATACGATCCCCAGGTATTCTGTGTTTTGTGTTGGGGAGAGCACTGACTTTTGGAAATTTACATTCCACCCCAGAAATTGTAGAGTATCTACTGCTAGCCGTGTCTGTTGGCCTAGATCCTCCTTGGATTGGCTCGCAAGGAGGAAGTCGTCGAGATACACGATTGTCCGTATACCCTTCCGACGCAGTAACTCGGCTACCCAATTTGTAAGGGTCGCGAACATTCTGGGAGCAGATGAAAGGCCAAAGGGCAGACTTGTCATCTGAAGTAAATTTCCTCGGTAGACCAAGCGCAAGAATCTCCGATGCTTTGGTGCGATCGGGAGATGATAATAGGCTTGTGAGAGGTCTATTTTTGTCAACCAATCTTTTGGTTGCAAAAATTCCGGAACTTTGTAGTGGCTTATTAGTTTGAAGGGAGCAGGGTCTAAAAACAGATTCAGAGACTTCAAGTTGAAGATTACACGTAGGGAGCCGTCCGATTTTGGTGTTAGGAACATTTTTGATAGGAAGCTGGGAGATAAGTCCGCAGCTTCCAGAACACCGGTCTCGGTAAGTTCCTTTATTTGGAAGTCCATCTCGGCAGAGGGCGGTGTGCAAAATTGGTTTAAAGTATTTTTGTGTGGCATTATCAAAGGAGGTTTTGACACGAAGGGTATCCGTGTCCCCCTGATCATTTCCAGCATAAATGTTGGTGCTCCCAGTGTCGACCAAGCTGCCTGGAATAACTTTAAACACCCCCCACGAAATGGATTCCTTCTGGCGTCAATTACGGGTGTGCCTTCCTCTAGGCTTGTTCTCTTTTGAACCAGCAGAGGTGGGCTTGCCTCCCCCTTTTTTCTTTGTAGAAAACTTGCTGGGACCAGCTCCTCCTTTGGGAAAACCATGATTTTTGCTAGTGAGAGGCCTTCGCTGCTCACGAAAAAACTGGTTGTCTGGCTTTTTCCTGATAGGTACCTGAGGTCTCAATGAAGGTTGAGGTATCACCGGTTTTACCGTCAACCTGTCGGAAGTACCTACCCTAGATAGGAAAGACGTCAGATTTCCCTTGCTAAACAGGTGTTCCGAGCTAGGAGGAATTCTGCTAAGTCCCTCTCTGACGTGCTCATCTTTAACTTCTCCGAGGATGGCTTTCCTGCGAAATTGCACCGCCTCCGTTCGCCTGCCACATACCATCTGAAGAATGTCCTCAGAAACCCTTTGGTATGCGGAGTCGGGAGCAAACAAAAATTTGACCTTATCAAATAAGGTCTTTTTGTTAAGAGCCGTGCTCTCGCCGGCGGCCCAATTCACCAATGCTTGGAGCCCTGACTGAAACTCCTCTTTCTGTATGAGGAGGGCGTGCGATAGAGCAGCAAAAGACTTTTCAAGTGAAGCTTGAGTAGAAGAGCTGACATCACAGCGTCTGAGCTCGTCGTTGACTTTGAGTTCAACAAACGACGGTTCTGCCAGAAATTTCTTCTGGACCTCCGCGTATCGCACGCCGGCCCAGTTATCACTGTCGAAGTGTTGGAGCTTTTCCAATGCTCGAATCCTGTTTGGATTAGCTTTTGGATGGACCGGTTCCTTGACTGTCGTGCTGGGTTCCTGGAAATCCAGCTGCAGCTCTTCTTGAGCATCCACATGTTCCTCTAGTCCGGGAGGTTGTTGGAGAAAATCTTCGTCCTCTTGCAGTTCCGACTCTACGGGAGAAGTATTACCTGGCGCTGCGACATTGGTGTCGGTTTGACTTTGGAATACCGCGTCAGTCAGAATTCCGATCTGTTGGACTAGATAGTCTATTCTCGGCTACATCAACACTTTTAGCCGCTTTTGCTGTCGCGGCTCGGGAGACTCTGTGTCTGACGATGAAGGACCGGGCGATTTGTGAGATCTTTTTTGCGATTCGCTGCATCGAGAGGGCCCAGCCACCGGCGATAATGAGTGAGGTTGAACATTTTCTGCATCACTCATTGTTATCTCAAAAAGTCTGCAGATTTATTTAAAAAGTCGAGTAAACTTAGTACTGAAGACTAAAGAGGTCGGAGTATTCAAAATGACGACCGATGTTTACCGACAATTAGGACGAAATTGAAATTTACACGAAATACATATTTCAAAATTTGACTCGAAGCACCAAATTCTTAGTAAATGAGTTATCCGTCACATGAATAGATCAATTATCCGTCACACTTAAAATATTCACTCGCGCGATGTTTGTAAACACACAACAGGTGATTTTCAAGATGGCGTCGTTTGTTTACGACGGTGAAAAATAATATTTTTTAGGTAAATAAGCGACAATGCCGGGTAGATGAAGATCGTTTGTTCACGTATTTTATAGTTTTTATAGTAAGACAGGAACAACTTCAAGCGTCAACACTTAACAATATTAAACTCTCACAATGTTTTTTAAACGATAGCCGTGCTTATCAAAATGGTGTTTTGTAAACAAACCCCAAAACACGATGATTACTGATCGTTATACGTGAGAATGCGGAACTTTCGTAATTTAAATTGTATAATATAACCGTCCTTAAAAGTTTTTATCGATGGTAACGCTGTTTTCCCCAGGAATATATGAGATTTTTTCGAAATGATCGGACAAAATCAACGAACGTCTTAACACGTTGGGAAAATGACGCTTTATGAAAAAACAAAATCCATGGATGACCGGGATACCAAATTGGCGGAAACGGACAGAGCGACCATAGATTAAGACATTGACCCAGGAATAGACGATACGAAACCACAGACAACGGGAAAGAAAATGAACGCTTCTCTCATAATATGGACTCCAGAAATCAATTCAGAACACATAATATCATATTTTGTTATTCATATATACATAATATATAGTGCAAAAGTATGAATGTTAAAATTCAAAGACCTACAAGGGCAGATTGAAAATGAAGCTACCTAAGTAGGAAAAAAACATTTTTTTTTTTCAAAAACCATTTATTTCTCAACATAGTCTCCTTTTACTTCGACACACGTAGTAAGATGATATTCCAACTTTTTTATACCATCTGAATAATACAAATTCAGAAATCTCTCAAAATATGCATTAGTTTCGGTAATCACTTTTTCGTTTGAGCTGAATCTTTTTCCTGCGAGACATTTTTTCAAGTTTGGAAACAGAAAAAAGTCACTAGGAGCTAAATCTGGACTATAAGGTGGATGATCAACCAATTCGAAGTGTATTTCACGTAATTTTAGCATCGTATCTAATGCTGTGTGAACTGGTGCGTTGTCTTGAAGAAAGAGCACTTTTTTCTTCTTTAAATGTGGTCGTTTTTCCTTGATTGCATCATTCAATTGATCCAATAATGCACGATAATACTTTTCTGTGATTGTGGCTCCTTTTCAAGATAATCGATGAGCAATATTCCGAGTGCATCCCAAAATACAGTGGCCATAACCTTGCCAGCCGATTTCACTGTCTTTGCCTTCTTCGGAGCACTTCCACCAGCTTCCACCCATTGTTTCGATAGATTTTTGGATAAGGTGTATAGTGGTGCACCCACGTTTCATCAACAGTTATTAATCGACGCCAAAAATCAACAGGCTTACTATTTATCATGTCCAAACACTGCTGTGAAGTGATCTCTCGAACTCGTTTTTGTTCGACACTGAGCAAACGCGGCACCCATTATGCCTAAAGCTTTTTTATATGCAAATGTTCATGCAAAATGTTGAACACACATTCATATGAGATATTTACCATTTCAAAAATCTCACGCAACTTCACTCGGCGATCATTTATAACTATATCAAGGATTTTCTTGATATTTTATTCAGTAACCACCTCTTTTGGTCTTCCTGTTGATGGTATTGTTGCAGTGCTTGTTTGGCCGCGTTTAAATTAAGCAGTCCAATATTTGACCATGTAATCTGACGGAGCAGACTCACCGTAATGTTTATCGAGCTTTTCTTTTGTCCCTTTCGTCGTTTTCCCTTTCAAATAATAGTGTTTAATCACTGCACGAAATTCGCTTTCTTCAATTTTTCAAGAAACACAAATAAACAAATCAATGAATTTGGGTGACATTTTAACAGCTGCCGTTTGACAGATCGCAATTTGGAAAAAATAAATCTTGTTTGTGCTGCCGTCTAGCGCTAGGTAGCTTCATTATCAATCCGCCCTCGTATTCCTCCTGTGCCCTATTCCTCCACAGCTACTGATCTCTATCTACCTCGGTATGTTCTACCGACTTGTCATCTTGACATCTCGTTAATAGGGTAGAATCTAGCCACAATATCTGTGCATCTAGACATTTGTTTTTACCACTAACATTTATGTCGGAATTTTATTAGACTTCAAAATTGGCTTATTTCTTATTTTTAATAGGGAAGATTGCAATACTCATGAGTTTAGCTCTTCTTGTTACACCTCTTGAACAGCTAAGTTGATTTCTAGAAGAGTCTACAGAGGTACTCAATGTTAAATTGTTACAAGTCAAAAGAAATTCAAAAC